>NC_086227.1:0-300000 GCF_036321145.2 Pelmatolapia mariae
TCCTCTTTTCAAGCCTTAGCTCGCTTTTATTTTGAAATATGAGTCTTGTGATCAGAGATGAATCTGTGCTGCATGATGTGCGTAACATCAGAGCGATAAAAGCCAGCTTTGCCTTTCAGTGATTCGCAGTAAGGACATAAATGACCTAAACTGAGACTGAAAAAAAGTGCAGTCAGTTAAATGTTAGCTCACCTAACATGTAGCAGTGTTTACATGTAGCCATGTTTGACAGACTCCAGGCTTTGATACCATAAGATGCCTCATATCCTCACAGACTCATGAGATCACACAGGTGGTCTGACCTGCTCGTGTCACACTGTGCTGTCTGTCTGTCCGTTGTTTTTCTCGTGCAGTGATGTTATGTAGCAGAAAAACAGTTGGATGCTCGAAAAGTGCAGAGCGATGTGTGACGTGTGGAGAACATCAAAGTCTGTGTGTGTTCAACAGCTGTTAGAGCCACACTTTGTCCTTTCTGTGGTTTAACTGCTGGATTTATTTTACTTCAACACTCAAAAACTGTCAGCAAGGCAAAACTTCATGATTGGATGATCCCGTGTCACGTCCACAGTGTCAAACGTGCACAGAGACAGTGACACCCACAGAGAAACCCTCAGCTTGGTGTCCATTGCAAATCTGCACCTGTTGTCTTGTTTCTACTTTCTTTGTTGAACTCAGAAACTCGAGACTTGAGATGAAGAAAAATGTTAAATAATGGAATAAAAAAAAGATGATTATTAAAAAAAAGTAAAGTAAAATTATATAAATAAATGAGGTGATGATATTTCTGTTTACTTTAGAAGTTATTATACACTGTATGCTGTGATTCTGATCTGGGAAACATTAAAGACATTCATAGCCAGACTGCTGACTTTGTCTCTTCATTCAGTCGCCTAACAGAAGTGCAGTGAGAAAGGATTTACCCCATCCTGATGTCTTAGCTATTTGCATATTTGCCACACTTATGTTTCAGATCATCAAACAAATTTTTATGATAGATAAAGTTGACCAGAGTTAGTATAAAATACAGCTTTTACATGTATTGCTGGGAGGTCGGCAGCTCCCTCCACTGCTTGGCCCTCTGTGTGAAAAACAACTGGGATCCAGCTTCCCCGTGACCCTGAATTATAGAAGCGGAAGAAAATAAATAGATGGAAGGATGGATGATTGTATTTTGGGCACAAACCTTGAAGTGTGAAAAGGGTTGGCCCTCCATGGGGCCCTAAGGAAATTTTGATTTTTGGGGCCCTCTATTAGTGCCAAGAACACTGATTAATGATCACCTACTATAAATGTATTTCATTTTCTAATCTTGATGTTGTTGTAATCCACAGTGAAAAATGTCATAAAAGCAGATAACAGATTTGCAAATTTCATGAAAACTGTTTTCATTAATATTTAAAATAATAATAATATTAAGCAGAATACCTCCCCCTGCTGGCCGCACAGAGAAACAATAGATAAAACCTGAGAGCTGCACAGTTACAGCAGTGTGTTTTACATCATTCTGTTGTCAGCCTGTTTTACACATCGGTGGTTTCTTATTGAAAGTAAAAAGATCTGAAATGGTAGTAAATTCAGCTACTATTGTGGGCTGGGGATGATTTACACTTAACATTTTAAGTGGTATAATAATAACTGGGTACTGAATGTCATAGGCCCACTAAAAGTAACAAAATAAGCTAACATCAAATACATTTACTGTAAACACATCAGAAGTTTATTTATGTGGCAAAGAATTAGATCTACACAAAATGTTGCAGGGAAACAGAGAAGGAGCTCATATAGGTTTGAGTTTCATTCACATCTATTGTGCAGGTACAAATAACAGAGTGGAAAACTTTATATTTTTTGTTTGTAAACATTAATTTATGAAGATTATTTAACATGAGTGTAGCACAATGTAAAGGTGAAAGCAGTATTCTGACACGACAGTGCAATCAAAACACATTTTGCCACTACAATCTGTGAATAATTGTGACAACTGTCATTTTAATATTGGACAAAATAGTTGTGCAGCCCTAACCTGAAATATGCTGTTTGTTCTGAATGAAAAAAGTTAGTCATGGGTAAACATTTTAATCACATTTATAGATGCAATATGTTATGTCAGTTAAGACTAAATGTTACCACAAGTTCCCATCATCAGAGCACATTTAAAGTGTGGAGAAGTGTCCTCACAAGTGCACTCGAGGTAAAAGAGCACTGACCCTGTGAAATAAACAAGCTCTCCTCCTTTTGGGAGGTGACTCAACGCTATGGAACAGCTGGGTCTGTACATTTTTGGACACTGATACTTTTTAAAAAAAATAATCTTCCCTTTGTGCAGAGCACATGAAATTTACTGCAAATCCATTAAACCAATCATTATTATAAAATATGAAAGAAGGAAGAAATGAGATGCTTTTTATTTTTATCTAATTTGCTACTAAACCATACAGTAAAACTATACCGGGGGACAAACGCAATCTTTTGCGGTTAGTGTGATAGCTTTAATTCCTATTGCCCTGCTTGATTTTGCAAAATAGAAACACTTTCATAGATTATTTTCTAAGAAGCTATTGAGTGGCACATTGCCCCATCTGCAAAATGCCTCCATGTGTAATGTAGTATAACAACCATGAGGTTTTTTTTTGTTTGTTTGTATTTTGTTTTTTTTGGCCTGTCCCGTTTGGCTCTTTTGCCATCAGAATTATTGTCTAAAGGCGAAGAAAGAGGCCCAACGGATTTACTTTACCAAATGGACCATCCCAGCCTTGCCGTAGTGGTCTATTTGATTCACCTTTTATTGTTTATTTTATTTTATTTTCACTTGTTAAATACGGGACAGACTTCACTGGGGAAAAGAAAAGGGAGAAAGAAAGAGGGGAAAAAAACAGCGGGGAAGAGGGATGGGGATAAAGTGCAAAAAACTAAAACCAACAAAATAAGCAGACAAAAAATACATATATCAATCACCTGGATCACCTGTTGAGAGACAAAAAAGAGAAAACAAGCAGAAGAAAAAAAAGAGCAACATAATAAACAACATCACAATGATATATGGGAATATAACAGTAAATACTAAATATTAAACATTATTGTGCAGCACGCAAGATCGACAGCGCACAGTGTGCTTTGAGGTAGGAGCCAAAAAGGGTGTAGTTTGTGTGTGTGATCACCCGTGTGTACACCTGTGAGCATGAGCACGCTTGTATTTAAAAGGTTCCTTCATGTAATGATCTGCTAGAGGGTGTGGGGAGCCACAGCCCCGTCCTCCAGGGCATGAAGCAGGTATGGAGGAGATCAAGACTCCAGACATCCAGAGGTCCTCAGAACACAAGAGACCAAGGAAGACCAACAAAGGGGCAGCCGCGCCACTATCCCAGAAAGAGCTGAGGGCACCCCACCCTCGAAGTGGCCTGAGCGAGCCCCAGGCTCCAGGCCCCGACAAGCAGCCACCAAGGAGTGAGCCGGTGTGTACCTGGACGCCCATCCCCGGACACAAAGAACCACCAACGCACCGATGTCTGAGGGCGTCTGCCACTGGCAGGGGAAGTGGTGGGGGGAGATAGGCCTCCATACCTTGGAGGGCCTGAGATGTCCCTAGAGAGGTTGCGTCTGATACCCAACCTGACATATAGACACAGACATACAGGCACACACAGATACAAACATCCATTCCCACTAAAAGATGGCTACGACTGTCCTAGAGCACTGGCACCACGGCAAGTAATCGCGGGAGGTGACGAAGAGCCATATGCAATCAAGACAGACCTGGGCTGGAGCATTGTTGGCAGTTCACAAAAAATGGCAACATCAGCAGAAGTGACAGGCCTGTGCCATCGCTTATCTGTTAAGGAACTTCCACCCTTGACACCAGCCACCATCATCAGAGTACTTGAGTCAGACTTCAAAGACACAGCTCCTGGAGAAAAGAGCATATCACAAGATGACATACAGTTCATGCAACTGCTAAATGAGAAAATACACCAGAATGCTGATGGGCACCTAGAGATGCCACTTCGCTTTAAGGCACGCCCTCAGCTGCCAGAAAATAAGCGTCTGGCTCTGGTACGACTTAAGCACCTGAAAGGGAAGTTTGAGAAAAATCCCAAATTTAAGGACGATTATGTAAGGTTCATGGACAATGTCTTCAAGGAAGGTGATGCTGAAAGAGCTGAAGATGATCCCAGAGAAGGAAATATGTGGTATATTCCACATCAAGGCGTCTATCACCCGAGAAAACTGGAAAAAATCAGGGTTGTGTTTGACTGCTCTGCAAAGTACAGTGGCACAGCTCTGAATGATCACTTCTTGACTGGACCCGATCTCATTAACAGTTTGACTGGAGTACTCTGCCGATTTCGCCAACACCCAATTGCAATCATCTGTGATGTGGAGAAGATGTTTCACAGATTTCATGTAAACAGAGAAGACAGAAATTACTTGCGATTCCTGTGGTGGGAAAATGGTGAAACAAACACAGAGCCAAAAGAATATCGCATGAAAGTCCATCTTTTCAGGGCCGCATCCTCACCAGGCTGTGCAAGTTATGCAATGAAGTATCTTGCGAGCCAAAATGAAAGGGAACATCCCACAGCAGCCAACTTCATCAGATGTAGTTTCTATGTTGATGATGGGCTAATCAGTGTAAAAACTGTGAATGCAGCCATTGAACTAGTGAGAGATGTGCGGAAGGTGTGTGCAAAGGCAAGACTACGGCTCCAAAAGTTCATATCCAACAACAGAGAAGTCCTGGAGTCAATTCCAGATAGTGAACGAGCTAGTGGAGCCTAGGATGTGGACATCAGTCATCATGAACTCCCAGTTCAGACTGTGTTGGGAGTAAGGTGGAGTGTAAGCAGTGACACCTTCTCCTTTAAAGTTGCCCTGGAGGAGAAACCAGTAACACGACGGGGAATTCTGTCCATTATAGCCTCTGTATTTGACCCATTAGGCTTCTTGGCTCCTTTCCTTCTAATAGGAAAGAAAATTCTACAGGAAATGTGTCTAAAGAGCATTGGATGGGATGAGCCACTGCCTGGTGAATTGAAGCCACAATGGGAGAGTTGGGTCACTGATCTGAAGAACCTGCAGAGACTCCAAATCCCAAGATGCTTTGTACCTGAAAGCCTTGGGAAAGTCCAGAGAATAGAACTCCACCACTTTTCAGATGCGAGCAATCGCGGGTATGGTCAGTGCTCATATGTTCGGGTGATGAGTGAAGACAGAGTGCATTGCTCCTTAGTCATGGGCAAAGCAAGAGTTGCACCCACGAGAGTTGTAACCATACCAAGGCTGGAATTAACAGCAGCAGTGGTGTCCGCAGCAGTCAGCAGAATGCTAAAAGAGGAACTGGAGCTCAAAATTGACCAAGAGTATTTCTGGACTGATTCACAGGTGGTTTTGGGCTACATTAATAACGAAGCCCGCAGATTTCACGTTTTTGCTGCTAATAGAGTGCAAAGAATCAGAGAAGCAACTGATCCAGCACAGTGGCACTATGTTGACACCAATCAAAATCCAGCGGATCACGCTTCCAGAGGCCTCACAGTAGCGGAACTGATCAGTTCAAATTGGCTCATTGGACCTCATTTCCTGTGGGAAAGAGAGTTTGTCACACCAGACTCAACTCCAGACCTTCTGGTAGGTGATCCAGAGGTCAAAACGACACAAATACTACAAACAAAGGTAGTAGAGGACAGGAACTTCTTGGAGAGACTCAAAAGGTTCTCAAAATGGCATACAGCAGTAATGTAGTTGCTAGGATCCAGCAACTAGCCAAAAGAGCCAATGCAACAAAGGGTATAAATGTGGAAGACAGGAGAAAAGCAAGTCATGTGCTTATAAAATTAGCACAAGAAGATGCTTTCAAGGAGGAAATACAAACACTCAGCCATGGTAAATTACCACAGAGCCATCCTTTGTTCCAACTTGACCCAATATTGCAAGACTGTGTTCTCAGGGTAGGAGGGCGGTTAAGGAAGGCTTCCTTACCGCTTGACTTGAGGCATCCAATAATCCTACCCAAACATGGCATAATTACACACCTGATTTTAGATCAGTGCCATGAGAAAACCCAGCATCAAGGCAGAGGACAGTCACTTAATGAGCTGAGAGCAAATGGCTTCTGGGTTGTTGGTGGGAGCAAAGTGGTGGCTAATCACATTAAGCAATGTGTTACATGCAGGAGAGCTCGCAGGCCAACAGAAACACAAAGGATGGCTGATTTACTGGCCGCTCGTGTTGACCCCTCACCACCATTTTCCTATTGCGGGATGGATTGCTTTGGACCTTTCCATACTAAGCAAAACCGCAAGGACTATAAGAGGTACGGTCTTATATTCTCTTGTTTGTCCTCTAGATCAATCCACATAGAAATGTTGGAAGATCTCACGACAGATGCCTTCATAAATGCTTTACGGTGTTTTATAGCTATTCGTGGAGCCATCAG
Source organism: Pelmatolapia mariae (assembly GCF_036321145.2). Classification (NCBI taxonomy): domain Eukaryota; kingdom Metazoa; phylum Chordata; class Actinopteri; order Cichliformes; family Cichlidae; genus Pelmatolapia; species Pelmatolapia mariae. Next base: position 6,434 of record NC_086227.1, read on the forward strand.
ACAAATCAGATCTGATCAAGGAACAAACTTTGTTGGGGCAAAAAATGAACTGACAGAGGCCTTAAAGGAAGTAGATAAGGACAGACTGTCTGCTTACCTGGCCAGGAAACAGTGTGACTTTGTTATGAATGTGCCTGACGCCAGTCACATGGGAGGTGTTTGGGAACGGCAGATAAGGACAGTCAGGGGTGTCTTAACCCTCATGCTCCCCTTCGGGGCAACCCCAGACCCCGGGGGTCCCAGAGTACCCCACCCTCAGTAGAGACCGGTGAATGAAAATGTTAACCCTCGTGCTCCCCTTCGGGGCAGCCCCAGACCCCGGGGGTCCCAGAGTACCCCACCCTCAGTAGAGACCGGTGTATGAAAATGTAAAAAAAAAACAGAACGATCATTTGGGGTCGAAGAGTGCCCCAGAGCGATTCTAATGGGTTCGTCAGGGGATCGGGAAAGAAAACGTAGCACTTGGGGACCACGCACAGAAGATGCTGCGGCACCATGGGGGTCATTGATACCCCAGTACATGAAAATGAAGCATAATCACAATAATAATAATAATAATAATAATAACTAGAAAGCGAAAATTTCAGAAGAAATTTTAAGTGTGCCTATGCCGCTGGTAAACAGTGTAGTTTGCCATTCATACAGCTACAGAGAGCAAAACTCAGCAGAGCAGCCATTCTCCACCATGAACTATGGTAAAAACAAACACCGCTCGCACCTCACAGATGACAGCTTACAATTTTGGGTAAAGATGAAGTGACTTTGTACAGCCCCGATTTGCAGACGCTGTGCACATAGTTTCATGAGCAGAAGTCCCATTGTACCACGGCAGACCCGACAATGTTTGCATGAACACGCTTTGAAGCATTACGTTATGGACCACTTTTCACACATAGTTGGTGTACCCACACAGCCGGCTGTAGCTTTTCAACTCACAGCCTGACACACACCCAAAAAACAGCCGAGAGACCACAGACTACGCCAGAGAGGCGTGATTGCAGATGCCGCTCAGGTGGGTCCACCTCCCCTGCAGCGGCACTGCAGACCATGCCCCGCCACACACATCAATCACGTAAAATAAATATTTATGCACTTTTGCATTCACTTTTTGTTTTTTGTTATTTTTACACAGTGTTCTGAATGATTAACAATGGTCTACAGACAATCTTGTGTATTATTATACAAACTTTGGTTGTAAGATGCCCTACCTGGCCCCCTGGCAAAAGCTTTGCTAGATCCGCCCCTGCACAGTTACCAGCTGTCAGCTAAATAAAAAAGGAGCTTGGTGTTTATTTCTCTCAGAAACAGTTCATAACTTCCCTTCAACTCATTCATGTCACCTAAAAAAAAGGTAAACCTGTTTCTCCATCACCAGTTCAGCTCTGATGATTCGGTAAGGTCATCTCCTGGTTTCCACCAGCCGCTTCTACAGCTGTGGCTCCAGCAAACATCAGCTGATACTAGAAATTAAAATCAAATGAATTCTAACAACAGCTGATCAAGCTTAAACGTGCTGCTGTTGTTTAGCGCGATAAACAAACAAGAGAGAAAAGCCGATCATTGATCAGTTTCATGACTGAAGTTTGAACAGGCGAGAGAATGACAGGGGAGGCTGTCATAAAGTTCAACATCAGTAACTTAGCGCGCACACAGCTGTATAGAAACTCCGTCGTGCTAGCTAGCACGCAGTACAAGTTATTATAACTGATTGTAAAAAGTCAGCACAACGAAAATAAACTACACCTAAACTCGGTTTATATCTGACCCAAATAGAGTGCAGTTCATAACTTCTTACCTGAAATTCAGTTCACCTCACGCTCTGACCGGCAGCCGCCTGCTTCTCCTGCCTTCGGTTTCCCTGATCCACGATCTACCACCGGTTGATCGGCGGTTGCCTCGCCGCCTCGTTCCCTGCATGCTCTGTCTGACACACACCGGTGGATAGCTGCCCTCGGTTGTAGCTCCGCGTCAGCGACCACCAAACAACTCAGTTATTTTTTCCACATCGACCAGCATCTGGACAATCCACCGCCTTTCACTGTTTGTACCGTTACTAAAAAAAACCCCTCATCGGCTCATAAAAACGAAAAATAAGTCCAGCTATGACCCTGAGTCAAAAAGACAGCCAGTTAGCTAGCTAGCTGTCTAGCTCTTTGCATGCACCGAAACCATCAGAGCTAATATGGGATGTCTTGGTAACACGAGCACATATTTGAAGTTTACATCTGGCCAATCCACCACCTTTCACTGTTTATACCGTTACTAAAATGAATAAATAAATAAATCATTTATTTATTTAAAATAAGTCCAGCTGTGACCACGAGACTTTACGAAGGACCGGGTGTGAAACCAGAGTAAGCCGCTCTCACTGTCATCCAGGCCGGCTGTAGCTTGTTAGCAAAGCCGCGCTAGCCACACTAGCCAGCTAGCCTCAAGCAGAAACGACATCGTCAGAACATTGTCGCTAATATGGGATGTTTTGACAAAATGAGCAGATATTTGAAGTTTACACACCTATATTCTCGCCTGAAAATATCTTAAAAGTTTATTTTGTGACCTAGAAACAGTATTAAGAGGAAAATAAAAACTAAGTGATGGCCGCCATTGTTTGACTCGGCAGAGGCGTGCTATGAATTGTGGGATATTGAGTTTTCCACCAAGCATTACCGTAACTTTTGAATGATTTGCGCAACCTTAAAAATTCCAATGGCTCCTGAAAGCAGCGACGCTGTGCGCACCGTTGATATTGTCATCATTACGGTAATCCAAATAAGGGTAGACAGGCCGTACTACTCCCGGCATACCACTAGAGAGAGCCAACACACCACAAATGAAGTTTGAAATTTGTATCAGTGGGACCAAAAGATGGAGCCAACACACCACAAATGAAGTCTGTTTCTATGGCGCCAAAAGAAGAATCTTTCTAAATTTGCACTAAAATATTAATATTTAAAAAACTATAAAAGTCATAAACACCAAAAGTGTATACCATACTAGTCCAGCTCCAGCCGCACAAAATGATCTAACATATGTAACCCTATTGTCAAAACTGTTTGGCAGAGAAGCGCGGGAAAATTTTCACTAAAATATTAATATTTAAAAAACTATAATAGTCATAAACACCAAAAGTCATAGCACACCATTCCTGATCCAGCCGCACAAAATGAGGTAACATATATGAAGCTTGTCTCAAAACTGCGAGGCGAGATTCGCTGCAAAATTTCAGGCGGAAACTGAAGAATAATAATAATAATAATAATAAATCCGAGCAATAGTAATATGTGTGCCTCTTGGCATAGGCACACATAATAATAATGAGAAGAAGAAGAAGAAGAAGAATACAACACACAGACGCTTCTGAGTTTTATTTTATTTTATTTGAAATTACACTCACGATACAACTGAGGCAATCTGGAAGGCAAAATAAAAGTCAACAACGGGGTTGAATCAGCCTTTCAAGACAAACGAATCTCAGTAGATATGTCAAGAACAGGTTTACATGAAAAAAAAAGAAGGTTTACATTAAAAAAATATCAACAAACTGTCCGTGTTTCAGGCGCTCGGTGCTGTACAGCGCCTCCTGTGGACGAACGTCATAGAGCCTGCCCGAAACTAGGAGAAAAATTGAAATGGGAGTGGCAGCCACAGAGGGAAATGACGACCTATCCAGGCATACCATTTTAGGGACATGCGCAATGGGGGGGGTGCGTTTTTAAAACGCCCCCCCCTCCCCCCCGCAGCTTTATTTTTTATTACAATATCAACAAACTGTCCGTGTTTCAGGCGCTCGGTGCTGTACAGCGCCTCCGGTGGCTGTGAATACATGATAAAAATATCACCGTAGGATGCGTGCATTGAAAGAATCAGCCTTTCGTTACAAACGAATCTCAGTAATCTCCTTTGTAACACTCTGTGACCAGTCGCAGCTGGCCGATTTTCACCACATCCTCTCCCACCAGTTTGTCGTAGGCCTCGGTGATGGCGTCGAAGATTTTCCTCGCCGATTTCAGCTCATGCAACAGCGTCTCCGCCACGGTGCCGACCTTGACGTCGTCCGCTTCAATGTTGCGGGCGATCAGGAGACGTTGAATGGAAGGAATGAAACGAGGCGTGAGGAGTCTTTTCCTGATGCTGTAATAATGTTCGGCGTAAAAGTCATCCTCCAAGACTCGCAGACACTCGTGTTGTCTCTGGCTGGGGTGATTGATCTTGCACCCGTTGCACGCGTCGGTGCGGTACTCGTTGATCACTATGTCGAGTAGGTGATACACCGCAGTTTTCACGGTATCGACGAGTAAAGAAGACGCCCAACTGTCAAGCTCGGCGTCTTGCCGCTCGCCCGCCGCTGCATCACACTCCGCGTCGGACAGTATCTCCCCCTCTTCCGAGGAACTGTCAGCTGAGCTGTCCGAGGAACGGTCCTCCTCGTCGCAACGCAGGGGTGCAGAGTCCATCTCTTTCTTTTTATCTCCCTCGGTATTGAGCGAGGAAGACGGTTTTGACAAAAAAAAAGTTTCCGAACGAACGAGACAATCGCCTTCTTTTGAAAATATTAGAAAGGTGGGCTTAATTTTTTGTCGTTGTTTATAGCCACTTCATAGAACAGCTACAGCATAGGCAAACATTCAGCGAGTAAGTAAGTAAGTAAGTAAGTAAGTAAGTAAGTAAGTAAGTACATAGACTGCATTAGAACTAGAAATCCGAGAAAACAAGTGAAATGAAACTCAGCCTTCGTAGTGTAACAAGGAGAAACGGGGTGGGTTTAGCCAAGCGAACATTGCCAGTGTACAATTTTACTGAGAATATCCAAGGGCTCCACCGAGCCCCATGAGAACATAAGATGTAAAGTACGCTCCTGCGCCAAATAATCCCAGGGAAGCGAGGCCGAAGAATTTACACCGCTCCTTCAATTCGATCCTCTCCTCTTCTTCCCTTTTTCTTTGCTCTTCCTCCTTTCTCCTCTTCAGCCTTTCTCTTTCGAGTTTCTTCTGGGCCGCCTTATACATCTCGTTGGTGTAGTGGTTTCCTCCATTGAAATCCACCATCATTTCATCTATTTCATCCAGAAGACAGCCCCGGAGTGTCGATCGCAGCGATTGTTCTTATGTCTTCGCCCTCTGCCTCTTTTCTGAGACAGCCGTCGGTGACAGACTCGGGCGAAACGTCCTCTTTGAAAGCGTACGCATCCCCCAGGATGGTGTTTCCGGACGCACTCTTTCTCGAGCCTGTTTTACCGACCAGAAGGAGTCTCAGTTCTTCACGGGTCGCAGAGCCTGCGGGGTTGGGGAAACGATGGTTACATTTGAATCATTCTAGAAAAAAACAAAACAAAACATGAAACACTACGTTACACTAGGCTATTCTTTTGTTATCTTTGTATCGATGTTGACAGCAAGCAGTTTGTCTACATAAAGCGAGTACCACAAGCAGCACACAACCCTGGGATTGCACTTTACCTTTGTATCGATGATGACAGCGAGCAGTTTGCCCACGTAACGCGAGTAGCACAAGCAGCACACGTCCCTGAATCCGGCCTTTGGTCGCCAACATTTTCAGTAAGCTAAGAAAAGGAGAAAGGAAAAAGAGGTGAAATTAAGGCACATTCAGGGAAAGTCTTTCAGATCAGATTACCAAGTTAGACCACACTGAAAATACGCGTTGAATAAACCATGACCCCAAACTGGTCGGTTGTCCCACGTGTTTCCCCGTAGCTGCTCCGGGCGCACACACAATGAGCCCTGGTTTCGCGACGCGGGCGTAGCAACAACCTCCTTCTCCTCCTCACTGCCTCGTGTGTGTGTGTGTGTGTGTGTGTGTGTGTGTGTGTGTGTGTGTGTGTGTGTGTAGGAGGTTCTGGGTTCCTCAAAGACGGTGGTGTTCGCGAAACCCACCCTCCCCAAAGCTAGGGGCTCGCCAGCTAGGCCCATGAGAGCGAGGGTCCGAGGTCCAAACGGAAGGCTGTGTTCGCGTAACCCGCCCTCCGTAGACCTAAGCGTACGCTACCGAGGCACTTGAGAAAGATGTAGAGGGAGCAAGGATGAGGAGGAGGCAAGGAGTGTCTGAAGTCCAAATGGAGGGCGGTGTTCGCGTAGTAGGCAGGCCACAGAGCTGTTCTTTCACTAGCGAGGCGCTTGAGAAAGATGTGGAGGGAGTAAGGAGTACGAGGAGCAACGGAGAGCCCGAGGTCCAACTGGAGGGCAGTGTTCGCGTAATAGGAAGGCCAAACAGCTTCTCTTTCACTAGCGAGGCGCATGAGAACGAAGGAGAAGGAGCAAGGAGGACGCGGAGCAACGGAGATCCCGAGGTCCTCACCGAAGGGGGTGTTTGCGAAACCGGCCCTCGGCAGACATAAGCGTATGCTAGCGAGGAGCATAAACAGAGGGCGGTGTTCGCGTAATGGGCAGGCCAAACAGCTGCGCTTTCACTAGCGAGGCACTTGAGAATGATGGAGAGAAAGCAAGGAGGACATGGAGGCACGGAAAGCCGGAGGTCCTCACCGAAGGGGGGTGTTCGCGAAACCGGCCCTCCGGAGACCTAAGCGTACGCTAGCGAGGAGCATCTGAATGATGTAGAGGGAGCAAGGATGAGGAGGAGGCAAGGAGTGTCTGAAGTCCAAACGGAGGATGGTGTTCGCGTAATAGGCAGGCCAAACAGCTGCTCTTTCACTAGCGAGGCACTTGAGAGTAATGTAGAAGGGGCAAGGAAGACGGGGAGCAACGGAGATCCCAAGGTCTTCACCGAAGAGGGTGTTCGCGAAACCCACCCTCTGCAAACCTAAGCGTACTCTAGCGAGGAGCGGGACAAGGATGTAGAGGGAGCAAGGAGGACGAGGAGGCACGGAGAGCCCGAGGTCCAAACGGAGGGCGGTGTTCGCGTAATAGGCAGACCAAACAGCTGCTCTTTCACTAGCGAGGCGCAGGAGAACGATGGAGAAGGAGCAAGGCAGACGAGGAGCAACGGAGAGCCCGAGGTCCTCACTCAGGCCCATTTACGCGTAACCCAAGGCCCATCCGGCAAAGCGCTCACCTGCGAGGAGCAGGAGAACGGAGCAGAAGGTGGTCGCAGGACTAGGAGGCAAAGAGAGTCCGAGGTCCTCACTTATCTATCATATCTATCTAATAGACTCCAATTTGTTCAAGTAAATGGAGAGTCTTCTTCACATGCTGAGGTTAATTATGGAGTTCCACAGGGTTCAGTGCTAGGACCAATTCTATTTACATTATACATGCTTCCCCTAGGTAGCATCATTAGAAGACATAGCATAAATTTTCACTGCTATGCAGATGATACGCAGCTCTATCTATCCATGAAGCCAGGTAACACACACCAATTAGTTAAACTGCAGGAATGTCTTAAAGACATAAAGACCTGGATGGCCGCTAACTTCCTGCTTCTTAATTCAGATAAAACTGAGGTTATTGTACTCGGCCCTGAAAATCTTAGAAATATGGTATCTAAGCAGATCCTTACTCTGGATGGCATTACCTTGGCCTCCAGTAATGCTGTGAGGAACCTTGGAGTCATTTTTGACCAGGACATGTCCTTCAAGGCACATATTAAACAAATATGTAAGACTGCTTTCTTCCATTTGCGCAACATCTCTAAAATTAGAAATATCCTGTCTCAGAGTGATGCTGAAAAACTAGTTCATGCCTTCATTACTTCCAGGCTGGACTACTGTAACTCATTATTATCAGGATGTCCTAAAAACTCCCTGAAAAGCCTTCAGCTGATCCAAAATGCTGCAGCAAGAGTACTGACAGGGACTAGAAAGAGAGAGCATATTTCTCCTGTTTTGGCTTCCCTTCATTGGCTTCCTGTTAAATCCAGAATTGAATTCAAAATCCTGCTCCTCACATACAAGGTCTTAAATAATCAGGCCCCATCTTATCTTAATGACCTTGTAGTACCATATCACCCTATTAGAGCACTTCGCTCTCGCTCTGCAGGCTTACTTGTTGTTCCTAGAGTATTTAAAAGTAGAATGGGAGGGAGAGCCTTCAGTTTTCAGGCCCCTCTTCTGTGGAACCAGCTTCCAGTTTGGATTCAGGAGACAGACACTATCTCTACTTTCAAGGTTAGGCTTAAAACTTTCCTTTTTGCTAAAGCATATAGTTAGGGCTGGACCAGGTGACCCTGAATCCTCCCTTAGTTATGCTGCAATAGACGTAGGCTGCCGGGGATTCCCATGATGCATTGAGTTTTTCCTTTCCAGTCACCTTCTCACTCACTATGTGTTAATAGACCTCTCTGCATCGAATCATATCTGTTATTAATCTCTGTCTCTCGTCCACAGCATGTCTTTATCCTGTTTTCCTTCTTTCACCCCAACCGGTCGCAGCAGATGGCCGCCCCTCCCTGAGCCTGGTTCTGCCGGAGGTTTCTTCCTGTTAAAAGGGAGTTTTTCCTTCCCACTGTCGCCAAAGTGCTTGCTCATAGGGGGTCATATGATATGATTGTTGGGTTTTTCTCTGTATTTATTATTGTGCTATCTACTGTACAATATAAAGCGCCTTGAGGCGACTTTTGTTGTGATTTGGCGCTATATAAATAAAATTGAATTGAATTGAATTGAATTAGGCCGGTTTACGCGAACACTGCCGAGAAGGAGACGACGATGATGATGATGATGATGATAATGATCTAAAGTTGAGAGTTGTTTTTCTCCGGCGGTTCGGGGTCCTTCCAGACCCCAGTGTTTGTCATCGTAACTTACGAATGTGCATTGGGGTTGCGAAATACCCCATCGCCATTACTAAGGGGTCACAGTGTACCCACGGAGTAGAGAGCACTACCGGTCCTTACTTAGGCCGGTTTACGCGTAACCCGGGGCCCATCCGGCAAGGTGCTCGCCTTCGAGGAGCAGGAGAACGGAGCAGAAGGAGGAAGGAGGACCAGCAGGCAGGGAGAGTCCGAGGTCCTCACTTAGACCGGTTTACGCGTAACCCGGGGCCCGTCCGGCTAAGCCCTACCCTGCGAGGAGAGGGAGAACCGAGGAGCAGGAGGTAGGAGGACTGGGATGCAGGAGGCGTCCGAGGTCCTCGCTTAGGCTGGTTTACGCGAACACTGCCCTCTGCAAAGCTAAGCGTACTCTAACGAGGAGCGTGACAAGGATGTAGAGGGAGCAAGGAGGACGAGGATGCACGGAGAGCCCGAGGTCCAACTGGAGGGCGGTGTTCGCGTAATAGGCAGGCCAAACAGCTGCTCTTTCACTAGCGAGGCGCAGGAGAATGATGGAGAAGGAGCAAGGAAGACGAGGAGCAACGGAGAGCCCGAGGTCCTCACTTAGGCCCATTTACGCGTAACCCGAGGCCCATCCGGCAAAGCGCTCACCTGCGAGGAGCAGGAGAACGGAGCAGAAGGAGGTCGCAGGATGGAGAGGCAGGGAGAGTCCGAGGTCCTCACTTAGGCCGGTTTACGCGAACACTGCCGAGAAGGAGACATTGATGATGATGATGATGATCTGAAGTTGAGAGTTGTTTGCTCCGGCGGTTCGGGGTCCCTCCGGACCCCAGTGTTTGCCATCGTAACTTTCCAATGGCGGTTCGGGGTCCCTCCAGACCCCAGTGTTTGCCATCGTAACTTACGAATGTGTATTGGGGTTGCGAAATACCCCATCGTGGGTACGCTTTGACCCCATAGTAATCGTGGAGTAGAGAACATCCCTGCTCCTGTCGAAGGCCGTTTTACGCGTAACCCGAGGCCCATCCGGCTAAACGCTCCCCTGTGAGGAGCAGGAGAACGGAGCAGAAGGAGGAAGGAGGACTTGGAGGCAGGGAGAGTCCGAGGTCCTCACTTAGGCCGGTTTACGCATAACCCGGGGCCCATCCGACAAGGTGCTTGCCTTCGAGGAGCAGCAGAACGGAGCAGAAGGAGGTAGGAGGACTAGCAGGCAGGGAGAGTCCGAGGTCCCCACTTAGGCTGGTTTACGCGAACACTGCCGAGAAGGAGACGATGATGATGATGATGATGATGAAGATGATGATATGAAGTTGAGAGTTGTTGCCGTGGCGCTTGGGGGTCCATCCAGACCCCAGTGTTTCCCATCGTAACTTACGAACGTGCATTGGGGTTGCGAAATACCCCATCGCCATTACTAAGTGGTCACAGAGTACCCACGGAGTAGAGAGCTACCCCAGTCCTCTCTTAGGCCGGTTTATGCGTAAACCGGGGCCCATCCGGCAAGGTGCTCGCCTTCGAGGAGCAGGAGAATGGAGCAGAAGGAGGAAGGAGGACCAGCAGGCATGGAAGGTCCGAGGTCCTCACTTAGGCCGGTTTACGCGTAACCCGGGGCCCGTAAGGCTAAGCCCTACCCTGCGAGGAGCAGGAGAACCGAGGAGCAGGAGGTAGGAGGACTGGGATGCAGGAGGCGTCCGAGGTCCTCACTTAGGCCGGTTTAGGCCTGTGGGTGATACGACAAGAAACCAAGAGAGAGTTCAGAAGCTGTCCCAGTTTCACAAACACGCAGGCAGAAATCCAAACAAAAGTACACAAAAAATATACATTGAGGAATTGAGGAAAGCCTAATATCCGTCCCATACATGCCAATATCATCACAATCACCATAGAGAGACAGTCGGACACACATGCACCAAGCGAGTGAAAGAGTTCAGAACGTATCTCAGTTTCACAAGCACACAGGGAGAAAAACCAAATAAAAGCCCCCCCCCCAAAAAAAATACAAAAAGTACAAAAAAAAATACAGTGAGGAAAACCGACTATCCATCCCATACGTCCCATCATCATCATCATCATCATCATCATCACACAAACCTCTAAACGGCACCAGTCTCTCATCCACGGTGACCTCGGGTCCCGGTCGGTCCGGAGGGACCCCGAACCGCCGGAGGAAACAACTCTCAACTTCACATCATCATCATCATCATCATCATCATCATCATGGTCTCCTTCTCAGCAGTGTTTGCGTAAACCGGCCTAAGTGAGGACCTCGGACTCTCTTTGCCTCCTAGTCCTGCGACCTCCTTCTGTTCCGTTCTCCTGCTCCTCACAGGCGAGCGCTTACCGTGATGGGCCTCGGGTTACGCGTAAACCGGCCTTCGAGAGGAGCAGGGATGTTCTCTACTCCACGATTACTATGGGGTCAAAGCGTACCCACGATGGGGTATTTCACAACCCCAATACACATTCGTGAGTTACAATGGCAAACACTGGGGTCTGGAGGGACCCCGAACCACCATTCGTAAGTTACGATGGCAAACACTGGGGTCCGGAGGGACCCCGAACCACCATTCGTAAGTTACGATGGCAAACACTGGGGTCCGGAGGGACCCCGAACCGCCGGAGGAAACAACTCTCAACTTTAGATCGTCATCATCATCATCATCATCATCATCATCATCGTCGTCTCCTTCTCGGCAGTGTTCGCGTAAACCGGCCTAAGTGAGGACCTCGGACTCTCTTTGCCTCCTAGTCCTGCGACCTCCTTCTGCTCCATTCTCCTGCTCCTCGCAGGTGAGCGCTTTGCCGGATGGGCCTTGGGTTACGCGTAAATGGGCCTGAGTGAGGACCTCGGGCTCTCCGTTGCTCCGCGTCCTCCTTGCTCCCTCTACATCGTTCTCAAGCGCCTCGCTAGTGAAAGAGAAGCTGTTTGGCCTTCCTATTACGCGAACACTGCCCTCCAGTTGGACCTCGGGCTCTCCGTTGCTCCTCGTACTCCTTACTCCCTCCACATCTTTCTCAAGCGCCTCGCTAGTGAAAGAACAGCTCTGTGGCCTGCCTACTACGCGAACACCGCCCTCCGTTTGGACTTCAGACACTCCTTGCCTCCTCCTCATCCTTGCTCCCTCTACATCTTTCTCAAGTGCCTCGGTAGCGTACGCTTAGGTCTACGGAGGGCGGGTTACGCGAAGACAGCCTTCCGTTTGGACCTCGGACCCTCGCTCTCACGGGCCTAGCTGGCGAGCCCTTAGCTTTGGGGAGGGTGGGTTTCGCGAACACCACCGTCTTTGAGGAACCCAGAACCTCCTACACACACACACACACACACACACACACACACACACACACACACACACACACACGAGGCAGTGAGGAGGAGAAGGAGGTTGTTGCTACGCCCGCGTCGCGAAACCAGGGCTCATTGTGTGTGCGCCCGGAGCAGCTACGGGGAAACACGTGGGACAACCGACCAGTTTGGGGTCATGGTTTATTCAACGCGTATTTTCAGTGTGGTCTAACTTGGTAATCTGATCTGAAAGACTTTCCCTGAATGTGCCTTAATTTCACCTCTTTTTCCTTTCTCCTTTTCTTAGCTTACTGAAAATGTTGGCGACCAAAGGCCGGATTCAGGGACGTGTGCTGCTTGTGCTACTCGCGTTACGTGGGCAAACTGCTCGCTGTCATCATCGATACAAAGGTAAAGTGCAATCCCAGGGTTGTGTGCTGCTTGTGGTACTCGCTTTATGTAGACAAACTGCTTGCTGTCAACATCGATACAAAGATAACAAAAGAATAGCCTAGTGTAACGTAGTGTTTCATGTTTTGTTTTGTTTTTTTCTAGAATGATTCAAATGTAACCATCGTTTCCCCAACCCCGCAGGCTCTGCGACCCGTGAAGAACTGAGACTCCTTCTGGTCGGTAAAACAGGCTCGAGAAAGAGTGCGTCCGGAAACACCATCCTGGGGGATGCGTACGCTTTCAAAGAGGACGTTTCGCCCGAGTCTGTCACCGACGGCTGTCTCAGAAAAGAGGCAGAGGGCGAAGACATAAGAACAATCGCTGCGATCGACACTCCGGGGCTGTCTTCTGGATGAAATAGATGAAATGATGGTGGATTTCAATGGAGGAAACCACTACACCAACGAGATGTATAAGGCGGCCCAGAAGAAACTCGAAAGAGAAAGGCTGAAGAGGAGAAAGGAGGAAGAGCAAAGAAAAAGGGAAGAAGAGGAGAGGATCGAATTGAAGGAGCGGTGTAAATTCTTCGGCCTCGCTTCCCTGGGATTATTTGGCGCAGGAGCGTACTTTACATCTTATGTTCTCATGGGGCTCGGTGGAGCCCTTGGATATTCTCAGTAAAATTGTACACTGGCAATGTTCGCTTGGCTAAACCCACCCCGTTTCTCCTTGTTACACTACGAAGGCTGAGTTTCATTTCACTTGTTTTCTCGGATTTCTAGTTCTAATGCAGTCTATGTACTTACTTACTTACTTACTTACTTACTTACTCGCTGAATGTTTGCCTATGCTGTAGCTGTTCTATGAAGTGGCTATAAACAACGACAAAAAAATAAGCCCCCCTTTCTAATATTTTCAAAAGAAGGCGATTGTCTCGTTCGTTCGGAAACTTTTTTTTTGTCAAAACCGTCTTCCTCGCTCAATACCGAGGGAGATAAAAAGAAAGAGATGGACTCTGCACCCCTGCGTTGCGACGAGGAGGACCGTTCCTCGGACAGCTCAGCTGACAGTTCCTCGGAAGAGGGGGAGATACTGTCCGACGCGGAGTGTGATGCAGCGGCGGGCGAGCGGCAAGACGCCGAGCTTGACAGTTGGGCGTCTTCTTTACTCGTCGATACCGTGAAAACTGCGGTGTATCACCTACTCGACATAGTGATCAACGAGTACCGCACCGACGCGTGCAACGGGTGCAAGATCAATCACCCCAGCCAGAGACAACACGAGTGTCTGCGAGTCTTGGAGGATGACTTTTACGCCGAACATTATTACAGCATCAGGAAAAGACTCCTCACGCCTCGTTTCATTCCTTCCATTCAACGTCTCCTGATCGCCCGCAACATTGAAGCGGACGACGTCAAGGTCGGCACCGTGGCGGAGACGCTGTTGCATGAGCTGAAATCGGCGAGGAAAATCTTCTACGCCATCACCGAGGCCTACGACAAACTGGTGGGAGAGGATGTGGTGAAAATCGGCCAGCTGCGACTGGTCACAGAGTGTTACAAAGGAGATTACTGAGATTCGTTTGTAACGAAAGGCTGATTCTTTCAATGCACGCATCCTACGGTGATATTTTTATCATGTATTCACAGCCACCGGAGGCGCTGTACAGCACCGAGCGCCTGAAACACGGACAGTTTGTTGATATTGTAATAAAAAATAAAGCTGCGGGGGGGAGGGGGGGGCGTTTTAAAAACGCACCCCCCCCATTGCGCATGTCCCTAAAATGGTATGCCTGGATAGGTCGTCATTTCCCTCTGTGGCTGCCACTCCCATTTCAATTTTTCTCCTAGTTTCGGGCAGTCTCTATGACGTTCGTCCACAGGAGGCGCTGTACAGCACCGAGCGCCTGAAACACGGACAGTTTGTTGATATTTTTTTAATGTAAACCTTCTTTTTTTTTCATGTAAACCTGTTCTTGACATATCTACTGAGATTCGTTTGTCTTGAAAGGCTGATTCAACCCCGTTGTTGACTTTTATTTTGCCTTCCAGATTGCCTCAGTTGTATCGTGAGTGTAATTTCAAATAAAATAAAATAAAACTCAGAAGCGTCTGTGTGTTGTATTCTTCTTCTTCTTCTTCTTCTCATTATTATTATGTGTGCCTATGCCAAGAGGCACACATATTACTATTGCTCGGATTTTTATGTGTGCCTATGCCAAGAGGCACACATATTACTATTGCTCGGATTTATTATTATTATTATTATTATTCTTCAGTTTCCGCCTGAAATTTTGCAGCGAATCTCGCCTCGCAGTTTTGAGACAAGCTTCATATATGTTACCTCATTTTGTGCGGCTGGATCAGGAATGGTGTGCTATGACTTTTGGTGTTTATGACTATTATAGTTTTTTAAATATTAATATTTTAGTGAAAATTTTCCCGCGCTTCTCTGCCAAACAGTTTTGACAATAGGGTTACATATGTTAGATCATTTTGTGCGGCTGGAGCTGGACTAGTATGGTATACACTTTTGGTGTTTATGACTTTTATAGTTTTTTAAATATTAATATTTTAGTGCAAATTTAGAAAGATTCTTCTTTTGGCGCCATAGAAACAGACTTCATTTGTGGTGTGTTGGCTCCATCTTTTGGTCCCACTGATACAAATTTCAAACTTCATTTGTGGTGTGTTGGCTCTCTCTAGTGGTATGCCGGGAGTAGTACGGCCTGTCTACCCTTATTTGGATTACCGTAATGATGACAATATCAACGGTGCGCACAGCGTCGCTGCTTTCAGGAGCCATTGGAATTTTTAAGGTTGCGCAAATCATTCAAAAGTTACGGTAATGCTTGGTGGAAAACTCAATATCCCACAATTCATAGCACGCCTCTGCCGAGTCAAACAATGGCGGCCATCACTTAGTTTTTATTTTCCTCTTAATACTGTTTCTAGGTCACAAAATAAACTTTTAAGATATTTTCAGGCGAGAATATAGGTGTGTAAACTTCAAATATCTGCTCATTTTGTCAAAACATCCCATATTAGCGACAATGTTCTGACGATGTCGTTTCTGCTTGAGGCTAGCTGGCTAGTGTGGCTAGCGCGGCTTTGCTAACAAGCTACAGCCGGCCTGGATGACAGTGAGAGCGGCTTACTCTGGTTTCACACCCGGTCCTTCGTAAAGTCTCGTGGTCACAGCTGGACTTATTTTAAATAAATAAATGATTTATTTATTTATTCATTTTAGTAACGGTATAAACAGTGAAAGGTGGTGGATTGGCCAGATGTAAACTTCAAATATGTGCTCGTGTTACCAAGACATCCCATATTAGCTCTGATGGTTTCGGTGCATGCAAAGAGCTAGACAGCTAGCTAGCTAACTGGCTGTCTTTTTGACTCAGGGTCATAGCTGGACTTATTTTTCGTTTTTATGAGCCGATGAGGGGTTTTTTTTAGTAACGGTACAAACAGTGAAAGGCGGTGGATTGTCCAGATGCTGGTCGATGTGGAAAAAATAACTGAGTTGTTTGGTGGTCGCTGACGCGGAGCTACAACCGAGGGCAGCTATCCACCGGTGTGTGTCAGACAGAGCATGCAGGGAACGAGGCGGCGAGGCAACCGCCGATCAACCGGTGGTAGATCGTGGATCAGGGAAACCGAAGGCAGGAGAAGCAGGCGGCTGCCGGTCAGAGCGTGAGGTGAACTGAATTTCAGGTAAGAAGTTATGAACTGCACTCTATTTGGGTCAGATATAAACCGAGTTTAGGTGTAGTTTATTTTCGTTGTGCTGACTTTTTACAATCAGTTATAATAACTTGTACTGCGTGCTAGCTAGCACGACGGAGTTTCTATACAGCTGTGTGCGCGCTAAGTTACTGATGTTGAACTTTATGACAGCCTCCCCTGTCATTCTCTCGCCTGTTCAAACTTCAGTCATGAAACTGATCAATGATCGGCTTTTCTCTCTTGTTTGTTTATCGCGCTAAACAACAGCAGCACGTTTAAGCTTGATCAGCTGTTGTTAGAATTCATTTGATTTTAATTTCTAGTATCAGCTGATGTTTGCTGGAGCCACAGCTGTAGAAGCGGCTGGTGGAAACCAGGAGATGACCTTACCGAATCATCAGAGCTGAACTGGTGATGGAGAAACAGGTTTACCTTTTTTTTAGGTGACATGAATGAGTTGAAGGGAAGTTATGAACTGTTTCTGAGAGAAATAAACACCAAGCTCCTTTTTTATTTAGCTGACAGCTGGTAACTGTGCAGGGGCGGATCTAGCAAAGCTTTTGCCAGGGGGCCAGGTAGGGCATCTTACAACCAAAGTTTGTATAATAATACACAAGATTGTCTGTAGACCATTGTTAATCATTCAGAACACTGTGTAAAAATAACAAAAAACAAAAAGTGAATGCAAAAGTGCATAAATATTTATTTTACGTGATTGATGTGTGTGGCGGGGCATGGTCTGCAGTGCCGCTGCAGGGGAGGTGGACCCACCTGAGCGGCATCTGCAATCACGCCTCTCTGGCGTAGTCTGTGGTCTCTCGGCTGTTTTTTGGGTGTGTGTCAGGCTGTGAGTTGAAAAGCTACAGCCGGCTGTGTGGGTACACCAACTATGTGTGAAAAGTGGTCCATAACGTAATGCTTCAAAGCGTGTTCATGCAAACATTGTCGGGTCTGCCGTGGTACAATGGGACTTCTGCTCATGAAACTATGTGCACAGCGTCTGCAAATCGGGGCTGTACAAAGTCACTTCATCTTTACCCAAAATTGTAAGCTGTCATCTGTGAGGTGCGAGCGGTGTTTGTTTTTACCATAGTTCATGGTGGAGAATGGCTGCTCTGCTGAGTTTTGCTCTCTGTAGCTGTATGAATGGCAAACTACACTGTTTACCAGCGGCATAGGCACACTTAAAATTTCTTCTGAAATTTTCGCTTTCTAGTTATTATTATTATTATTATTATTATTGTGATTATGCTTCATTTTCATGTACTGGGGTATCAATGACCCCCATGGTGCCGCAGCATCTTCTGTGCGTGGTCCCCAAGTGCTACGTTTTCTTTCCCGATCCCCTGACGAACCCATTAGAATCGCTCTGGGGCACTCTTCGACCCCAAATGATCGTTCTGTTTTTTTTTTTACATTTTCATACACCGGTCTCTACTGAGGGTGGGGTACTCTGGGACCCCCGGGGTCTGGGGCTGCCCCGAAGGGGAGCACGAGGGTTAACATTTTCATTCACCGGTCTCTACTGAGGGTGGGGTACTCTGGGACCCCCGGGGTCTGGGGTTGCCCCGAAGGGGAGCATGAGGGTTAAGACACCCCTGACTGTCCTTATCTGCCGTTCCCAAACACCTCCCATGTGACTGGCGTCAGGCACATTCATAACAAAGTCACACTGTTTCCTGGCCAGGTAAGCAGACAGTCTGTCCTTATCTACTTCCTTTAAGGCCTCTGTCAGTTCATTTTTTGCCCCAACAAAGTTTGTTCCTTGATCAGATCTGATTTGTCTGATGGCTCCACGAATAGCTATAAAACACCGTAAAGCATTTATGAAGGCATCTGTCGTGAGATCTTCCAACATTTCTATGTGGATTGATCTAGAGGACAAACAAGAGAATATAAGACCGTACCTCTTATAGTCCTTGCGGTTTTGCTTAGTATGGAAAGGTCCAAAGCAATCCATCCCGCAATAGGAAAATGGTGGTGAGGGGTCAACACGAGCGGCCAGTAAATCAGCGATCCTTTGTGTTTCTGTTGGCCTGCGAGCTCTCCTGCATGTAACACATTGCTTAATGTGATTAGCCACCACTTTGCTCCCACCAACAACCCAGAAGCCATTTGCTCTCAGCTCATTAAGTGTCTGTCCTCTGCCTTGATGCTGGGTTTTCTCATGGCACTGATCTAAAATCAGGTGTGTAATTATGCCATGTTTGGGTAGGATTATTGGATGCCTCAAGTCAAGCGGTAAGGAAGCCTTCCTTAACCGCCCTCCTACCCTGAGAACACAGTCTTGCAATATTGGGTCAAGTTGGAACAAAGGATGGCTCTGTGGTAATTTACCATGGCTGAGTGTTTGTATTTCCTCCTTGAAAGCATCTTCTTGTGCTAATTTTATAAGCACATGACTTGCTTTTCTCCTGTCTTCCACATTTATACCCTTTGTTGCATTGGCTCTTTTGGCTAGTTGCTGGATCCTAGCAACTACATTACTGCTGTATGCCATTTTGAGAACCTTTTGAGTCTCTCCAAGAAGTTCCTGTCCTCTACTACCTTTGTTTGTAGTATTTGTGTCGTTTTGACCTCTGGATCACCTACCAGAAGGTCTGGAGTTGAGTCTGGTGTGACAAACTCTCTTTCCCACAGGAAATGAGGTCCAATGAGCCAATTTGAACTGATCAGTTCCGCTACTGTGAGGCCTCTGGAAGCGTGATCCGCTGGATTTTGATTGGTGTCAACATAGTGCCACTGTGCTGGATCAGTTGCTTCTCTGATTCTTTGCACTCTATTAGCAGCAAAAACGTGAAATCTGCGGGCTTCGTTATTAATGTAGCCCAAAACCACCTGTGAATCAGTCCAGAAATACTCTTGGTCAATTTTGAGCTCCAGTTCCTCTTTTAGCATTCTGCTGACTGCTGCGGACACCACTGCTGCTGTTAATTCCAGCCTTGGTATGGTTACAACTCTCGTGGGTGCAACTCTTGCTTTGCCCATGACTAAGGAGCAATGCACTCTGTCTTCACTCATCACCCGAACATATGAGCACTGACCATACCCGCGATTGCTCGCATCTGAAAAGTGGTGGAGTTCTATTCTCTGGACTTTCCCAAGGCTTTCAGGTACAAAGCATCTTGGGATTTGGAGTCTCTGCAGGTTCTTCAGATCAGTGACCCAACTCTCCCATTGTGGCTTCAATTCACCAGGCAGTGGCTCATCCCATCCAATGCTCTTTAGACACATTTCCTGTAGAATTTTCTTTCCTATTAGAAGGAAAGGAGCCAAGAAGCCTAATGGGTCAAATACAGAGGCTATAATGGACAGAATTCCCCGTCGTGTTACTGGTTTCTCCTCCAGGGCAACTTTAAAGGAGAAGGTGTCACTGCTTACACTCCACCTTACTCCCAACACAGTCTGAACTGGGAGTTCATGATGACTGATGTCCACATCCTAGGCTCCACTAGCTCGTTCACTATCTGGAATTGACTCCAGGACTTCTCTGTTGTTGGATATGAACTTTTGGAGCCGTAGTCTTGCCTTTGCACACACCTTCCGCACATCTCTCACTAGTTCAATGGCTGCATTCACAGTTTTTACACTGATTAGCCCATCATCAACATAGAAACTACATCTGATGAAGTTGGCTGCTGTGGGATGTTCCCTTTCATTTTGGCTCGCAAGATACTTCATTGCATAACTTGCACAGCCTGGTGAGGATGCGGCCCTGAAAAGATGGACTTTCATGCGATATTCTTTTGGCTCTGTGTTTGTTTCACCATTTTCCCACCACAGGAATCGCAAGTAATTTCTGTCTTCTCTGTTTACATGAAATCTGTGAAACATCTTCTCCACATCACAGATGATTGCAATTGGGTGTTGGCGAAATCGGCAGAGTACTCCAGTCAAACTGTTAATGAGATCGGGTCCAGTCAAGAAGTGATCATTCAGAGCTGTGCCACTGTACTTTGCAGAGCAGTCAAACACAACCCTGATTTTTTCCAGTTTTCTCGGGTGATAGACGCCTTGATGTGGAATATACCACATATTTCCTTCTCTGGGATCATCTTCAGCTCTTTCAGCATCACCTTCCTTGAAGACATTGTCCATGAACCTTACATAATCGTCCTTAAATTTGGGATTTTTCTCAAACTTCCCTTTCAGGTGCTTAAGTCGTACCAGAGCCAGACGCTTATTTTCTGGCAGCTGAGGGCGTGCCTTAAAGCGAAGTGGCATCTCTAGGTGCCCATCAGCATTCTGGTGTATTTTCTCATTTAGCAGTTGCATGAACTGTATGTCATCTTGTGATATGCTCTTTTCTCCAGGAGCTGTGTCTTTGAAGTCTGACTCAAGTACTCTGATGATGGTGGCTGGTGTCAAGGGTGGAAGTTCCTTAACAGATAAGCGATGGCACAGGCCTGTCACTTCTGCTGATGTTGCCATTTTTTGTGAACTGCCAACAATGCTCCAGCCCAGGTCTGTCTTGATTGCATATGGCTCTTCGTCACCTCCCGCGATTACTTGCCGTGGTGCCAGTGCTCTAGGACAGTCGTAGCCATCTTTTAGTGGGAATGGATGTTTGTATCTGTGTGTGCCTGTATGTCTGTGTCTATATGTCAGGTTGGGTATCAGACGCAACCTCTCTAGGGACATCTCAGGCCCTCCAAGGTATGGAGGCCTATCTCCCCCCACCACTTCCCCTGCCAGTGGCAGACGCCCTCAGACATGGGTGCGTTGGTGGTTCTTTGTGTCCGGGGATGGGCGTCCAGGTACACACCGGCTCACTCCTTGGTGGCTGCTTGTCGGGGCCTGGAGCCTGGGGCTCGCTCAGGCCACTTCGAGGGTGGGGTGCCCTCAGCTCTTTCTGGGATAGTGGCGCGGCTGCCCCTTTGTTGGTCTTCCTTGGTCTCTTGTGTTCTGAGGACCTCTGGATGTCTGGAGTCTTGATCTCCTCCATACCTGCTTCATGCCCTGGAGGACGGGGCTGTGGCTCCCCACACCCTCTAGCAGATCATTACATGAAGGAACCTTTTAAATACAAGCGTGCTCATGCTCACAGGTGTACACACGGGTGATCACACACACAAACTACACCCTTTTTGGCTCCTACCTCAAAGCACACTGTGCGCTGTCGATCTTGCGTGCTGCACAATAATGTTTAATATTTAGTATTTACTGTTATATTCCCATATATCATTGTGATGTTGTTTATTATGTTGCTCTTTTTTTTCTTCTGCTTGTTTTCTCTTTTTTGTCTCTCAACAGGTGATCCAGGTGATTGATATATGTATTTTTTGTCTGCTTATTTTGTTGGTTTTAGTTTTTTGCACTTTATCCCCATCCCTCTTCCCCGCTGTTTTTTTCCCCTCTTTCTTTCTCCCTTTTCTTTTCCCCAGTGAAGTCTGTCCCGTATTTAACAAGTGAAAATAAAATAAAATAAACAATAAAAGGTGAATCAAATAGACCATTACGGCAAGGCTGGGATGGTCCATTTGGTAAAGTAAATCCGTTGGGCCTCTTTCTTCGCCTTTAGACAATAATTCTGATGGCAAAAGAGCCAAACGGGACAGGCCAAAAAAAACAAAATACAAACAAACAAAAAAAAACCTCATGGTTGTTATACTACATTACACATGGAGGCATTTTGCAGATGGGGCAATGTGCCACTCAATAGCTTCTTAGAAAATAATCTATGAAAGTGTTTCTATTTTGCAAAATCAAGCAGGGCAATAGGAATTAAAGCTATCACACTAACCGCAAAAGATTGCGTTTGTCCCCCGGTATAGTTTTACTGTATGGTTTAGTAGCAAATTAGATAAAAATAAAAAGCATCTCATTTCTTCCTTCTTTCATATTTTATAATAATGATTGGTTTAATGGATTTGCAGTAAATTTCATGTGCTCTGCACAAAGGGAAGATTATTTTTTTTAAAAAGTATCAGTGTCCAAAAATGTACAGACCCAGCTGTTCCATAGCGTTGAGTCACCTCCCAAAAGGAGGAGAGCTTGTTTATTTCACAGGGTCAGTGCTCTTTTACCTCGAGTGCACTTGTGAGGACACTTCTCCACACTTTAAATGTGCTCTGATGATGGGAACTTGTGGTAACATTTAGTCTTAACTGACATAACATATTGCATCTATAAATGTGATTAAAATGTTTACCCATGACTAACTTTTTTCATTCAGAACAAACAGCATATTTCAGGTTAGGGCTGCACAACTATTTTGTCCAATATTAAAATGACAGTTGTCACAATTATTCACAGATTGTAGTGGCAAAATGTGTTTTGATTGCACTGTCGTGTCAGAATACTGCTTTCACCTTTACATTGTGCTACACTCATGTTAAATAATCTTCATAAATTAATGTTTACAAACAAAAAATATAAAGTTTTCCACTCTGTTATTTGTACCTGCACAATAGATGTGAATGAAACTCAAACCTATATGAGCTCCTTCTCTGTTTCCCTGCAACATTTTGTGTAGATCTAATTCTTTGCCACATAAATAAACTTCTGATGTGTTTACAGTAAATGTATTTGATGTTAGCTTATTTTGTTACTTTTAGTGGGCCTATGACATTCAGTACCCAGTTATTATTATACCACTTAAAATGTTAAGTGTAAATCATCCCCAGTCCACAATAGTAGCTGAATTTACTACCATTTCAGATCTTTTTACTTTCAATAAGAAACCACCGATGTGTAAAACAGGCTGACAACAGAATGATGTAAAACACACTGCTGTAACTGTGCAGCTCTCAGGTTTTATCTATTGTTTCTCTGTGCGGCCAGCAGGGGGAGGTATTCTGCTTAATATTATTATTATTTTAAATATTAATGAAAACAGTTTTCATGAAATTTGCAAATCTGTTATCTGCTTTTATGACATTTTTCACTGTGGATTACAACAACATCAAGATTAGAAAATGAAATACATTTATAGTAGGTGATCATTAATCAGTGTTCTTGGCACTAATAGAGGGCCCCAAAAATCAAAATTTCCTTAGGGCCCCATGGAGGGCCAACCCTTTTCACACTTCAAGGTTTGTGCCCAAAATACAATCATCCATCCTTCCATCTATTTATTTTCTTCCGCTTCTATAATTCAGGGTCACGGGGAAGCTGGATCCCAGTTGTTTTTCACACAGAGGGCCAAGCAGTAGAGGGAGCTGCCGACCTCCCAGCAATACATGTAAAAGCTGTATTTTATACTAACTCTGGTCAACTTTATCTATCATAAAAATTTGTTTGATGATCTGAAACATAAGTGTGGCAAATATGCAAATAGCTAAGACATCAGGATGGGGTAAATCCTTTCTCACTGCACTTCTGTTAGGCGACTGAATGAAGAGACAAAGTCAGCAGTCTGGCTATGAATGTCTTTAATGTTTCCCAGATCAGAATCACAGCATACAGTGTATAATAACTTCTAAAGTAAACAGAAATATCATCACCTCATTTATTTATATAATTTTACTTTACTTTTTTTTAATAATCATCTTTTTTTTATTCCATTATTTAACATTTTTCTTCATCTCAAGTCTCGAGTTTCTGAGTTCAACAAAGAAAGTAGAAACAAGACAACAGGTGCAGATTTGCAATGGACACCAAGCTGAGGGTTTCTCTGTGGGTGTCACTGTCTCTGTGCACGTTTGACACTGTGGACGTGACACGGGATCATCCAATCATGAAGTTTTGCCTTGCTGACAGTTTTTGAGTGTTGAAGTAAAATAAATCCAGCAGTTAAACCACAGAAAGGACAAAGTGTGGCTCTAACAGCTGTTGAACACACACAGACTTTGATGTTCTCCACACGTCACACATCGCTCTGCACTTTTCGAGCATCCAACTGTTTTTCTGCTACATAACATCACTGCACGAGAAAAACAACGGACAGACAGACAGCACAGTGTGACACGAGCAGGTCAGACCACCTGTGTGATCTCATGAGTCTGTGAGGATATGAGGCATCTTATGGTATCAAAGCCTGGAGTCTGTCAAACATGGCTACATGTAAACACTGCTACATGTTAGGTGAGCTAACATTTAACTGACTGCACTTTTTTTCAGTCTCAGTTTAGGTCATTTATGTCCTTACTGCGAATCACTGAAAGGCAAAGCTGGCTTTTATCGCTCTGATGTTACGCACATCATGCAGCACAGATTCATCTCTGATCACAAGACTCATATTTCAAAATAAAAGCGAGCTAAGGCTTGAAAAGAGGACGACGATTTTATAATAATAGCAGAGAAAAGAGCAACGAAACGATTTAAAACTTGATGAAAATGTTTTTCTCACTAGCAAATCCTAATAAACAGCATGACTGGCCCTCTGCTGTGAGGGGGCTGCAGTGGAGATGACTTCAGCGACCTTCCTGCTACAGGATGGTCACATGATAACGATCAACGTTATGACAAAAATACAATAAATGTAGAAAAAACAAAGACAAAACTGATCGGTGGTAAGGATGAACTCATTTGAAACCTCAAGCTAACGGCCATTTTTTTCTTCTCATTACAAACTGCACCTGTTGTCCTTTGTCATCACAAAATAAGCATATCATTCATTCACTCCAAAAAAACAAAAAACAAAACATAAAATAAACAAGAAACTTAATATTTACAAATATTTTTTTCTTACACTTAAAAATGTACAGTTCTGATCTTCTTCCAGATGTTTCGTCTCCATCCCGACTCCCAGGTTGGTATTTTCTTCTCTGTCCAGTGACCTCAGAGTGAGCGCTGAATGTGCCACAATGGCGCCCTCTAGTGTTAGCTTATAAAACAGACAAGGAGAAAGAACAGAGCCGAATGAAAGGACTCGTTTGTGTTCTCTCCTCTGCTGTAGCTGTGTGGTGCTGAGGTTAACTACACAACCCGTCGCCGCCTCCTTATACACAGGAGTGAGTACAAAAGGGTTCGTATGGATGCGTCAGTTGGCCGTCCTTCTGCTCGACACTGTTAGCTGAAAGATGATGGGATCATCCTCTGTCCTGTATTTAAGGCTGAGAGTCTTTGTCCAGTCTCTTTTCCACAGCTACTGTCCACAGCACTGATCCACCTGCAGCACAGCCCCAGTCAGTTGTTTTATGATTTACATTGTGCACGTTTCCCTTCCAGTGAGCTTACAAAACCTCTGACAGGAGACGTCAGGCATGTGTTTCCCCCACCTCCCCTTTTAGGCAGTAATAAAATAAAAAAACAAACAATCAAACAGGCCAAAGCTAGAGCACAAGCAAAGACAGCACCGGTGACTAAGTTCTCCCATACTGGACGTACGCTACCATGTGGGCTCAAACAGCAGCACATCAGCTCAGTTTACATACTGTTGACATCTTCATCAGAGGATCAGCAGGGAGCGCTGCTGAGCTGCAGTCGTCTCCACCAGAGTGACGGAGCAGGAATCACAAACAGCACAAACCCACCGTGTTGTTTCTACCCTGTTCAGGAGATCTGAGCCCCCATCCCTTTTTTTGATGTTGCAGCTCTGCACTGCAGGCCCTGAACGCCTCCCGGTTACCTTCAGTGTGCTTAGAGTTTAATTTACAACCGACGAGCTCACAGATCATCTGCAGGCAGGTGAATGAACCCTTAATGTGAGGATAGTAGCAGAGCTGAACTGAGGTCAGAAATAGTGAGGAACGGTGTCGACACAGTGAAGTCAGGTGTTTGGGAGATTTCCTGATTATCAGTTTGGGGGTGGAGGGGGTGTTGGTGTTAAATAACAAAGGTGGTGGAGGATGGAGAGAGGAGGAGGGAGGGAGCGGTGATGATATGGAGGAAGGTGTTTGGTTAAGCAGCAGGAAGGAGCTCATGCTGGAGTCTGAGTTTTTACTGTTGGCCTTTTTCTGCTTTTTTGTTTATTGTTGTCTGACGCAGGCCCGCCTACGCTTGAGTGATGCAGATGTGATATCACACTCACACAGTGACAGCCACTCTTACACACACACACACACACACACACACACACACACACGTCAGTCAGAATACACATGTGCTAGAAATAAGGGGTCAGACAGGAGCAGCATCAGTCTCTGCTCTGTTTTGTTAAGAACGTAGAAAAATAATTTTGTACAATCAAGCTAGATCGACGGACGCTTTACCTCACGTACCCTAAAAAGAAAAAGTAGTGACAGTGAGATGAAGGGCTGCACATGACACCATGACTGAGTTCACAGCTGTTGCTTTGATTCTAACATTTAAGTCTTTTGGCATCGACTCCGTTTTAATAAATGAGTGCTGGGAGGCGTCGTTTGACTTCAGGAGCTCCTGCGATGCTCTTACTCTGTGGGAGAAAACCAAAAACCAAAAGTAGCAAACATGGAGCGATATGACTCGTTTAGATTTTGGGAAACGTGCATCGACAGGTACAGTGTCCTTTTCCCCGCGTCTTTAAAAATAATTCATGCATAGATCCCCCACTGAGAAAACCCTTTTATATACTTTCTCCTTTGTACACATTTTATATAGAACTATATATAATATCATTTCTCTATATCTATATTTTCAGAAAAATTCTTTCCACACAATAAAAAACAACAATGAAACAAATGCTTCAAACAAAACAACAAAAAAAGAGAAGATGAAAGAAAGAAAATCACGACTGAGGGCCAGTTTGGCACTTTGTCATGAGAACATGACAGAACTCTGTTAGTTGACGGTAAATAGCGATACTCTATTTTTCTTTCGATTTTCTTCTCCCTCGATGAGAATTGAAACACAGCAGTACTTACCTGGCACCTAAAAATGCTGGTAGAATGAAAGATATCAGTGTTTTCATAGTTATATGTTTAGTGTATGCCTCCCCCCTCCAAACTGCTCAGCAGATCGGGAATTTTTAGAGAAGAGCAGGAGGGAGGCGTGTCACATGAGAGGAAGAGAGCAGTAATAAAACACGGATGTAGAAGAGAGAAGCATAATGTGCACATAACACACAGGAGATGGAAAAAGAGATGACGCCAACGTAAAAAAGAGAAAACAGCGAGGAGCGAGAGAGCATTCGTCCCTTTGACAAATGTTGGAGGTCTTGAGCCTGGAAACAGCAGACCGTCTTTGAAAACAGTATCTTTGAAAGATCTGAGTCACCCACCCCACCCCCACCCCAAACTGCTCATCTGCTGCTGTACACTTCAGTTGCACCTCCACATGCCACCAGTGGAGGGAGCTGCCAAGTTTTACAGCACATGACGCAGCAGGTGTAGTTGCTTTTGGAGAAAGAAGAGAATAAGAGGACAGAACGAAGGCCCACGTCTAGAGGCCTCCCTTCCAGAGCGGTAGCAGAGCCAGTGTTCCTGGTCCCTAGGTGGCGCTGTGTCGGGCCTGTCCCTACTATACCCTGGTGGTGGAGTGGGGGTGGGGCAGGGTGTTGTTGTGGCCGGTGGAGGGGAATGTGTTGAAGGCGTGAAGAGGCTGCATGCTGGTGATGGTGCTGGGGATCATGGTGATGGTGTTTGACGTCATCAGCGGCACGTCGTCGGGGGCGCGGCGCAGCGCCAGGTGTAGTCGGGAGGGCAGGCGGGCCGCAGGATGTCGTGGGGCCGCAGGGGCTCCATGTCGTGGTGAGCGTCGTGCTCCGAGTGCTTCATCTGCAGGGACATGATCTCCTCCTCCTGGCTGTGAGCCAGGTCGTTGGCGGGGCCGCCCCGCTGAGGGGACAGCCGGTGCCGGCGCATCTCGTGCCGCTTGTCACGCTTGTAGTAAAGGGCGGCGAAGGCCAGGATGTTGAGGAAGAGGAGCGACGGGAAGGTAGGGTAAGGATGACGAGTGGTTCGAGGAACGTTGTTTCTGGGCCTCATGGTGCCGGGGTCACGGCCTGCAGGGGAGCGCGTAGTGGTGGGAAAGAGCACGTCGTGCAGGCTGTGAAGATGAGGGACTAATTCCAGCCAAAAGGCCACTTTGTTAGCTCTGTAGTTGTCTCTGACACGAGGTTTCAAACCGATGTGAAGGTACTGCTTGTCCTTCGAGTTGAACTTGGTCCATATGACCTCCTCGAAGCGGCTGGGCTTGGTATGAATGAACTTGGTGTCCTGAGGGACGGGCAGGTTGGGGTCCCTGGTGGAGCATAAAGGTTAAACGTTTCAGTTCAAAGTTATATTCAGTCTCCATTATAATCAAATCAAATCAAATCAAATCAAATCAAATCACTTTTATTGTCACATCACATGTGCAGGTACACTGGTACAGTACATGTGAGTGAAATTCTTGTGTGCGAGCTTCACAAGCAACAGAGTTGTGCAAAATACAATAACGTAAAACAAGCAAAATATAAAAATGGCTAATCTAAAAAGTAATAAATATATGTACAATATGTAAAGGTATATACATTACTGAATGTGTGTACTAAATATGTTTTTCTACGTGTGTGTGTTTGAGTGTGTATATAGTATGTATATACATGTTTTACAAATGAAATAAAGTAAACAATAAAATAAGATATATAAAATATAGGTTGGTATGTGCAAAACAGTGGTATTTATATACAGTATGGAGTGCATAATGTTGAAGTTCCAGTAGTGAGGGTGAGGTGTCTATGACGTGTTCAGCAGTCTGATGGCCTGATGGAAAAAGCTGTCTCTCAGTCTGCTGGTACGGGACCGGATGCTGCAGAACCTCCTTCCTGATGGAAGTAGTCTGAACAGTTTATGGCTGGGGTGACTGGAGTCCTTGATGATCCTCTCCGCTTTCCTCAGGCACCGCTTCCTGTAGATGTCTTGGAGGGAGGGAAGCTCACCTCCAATTATCCGTTCAGCACACCGCACTACTCTCTGGAGAGCTTTGCGGTTGTGAGCGGTGCTGTTGCCGTACCAGGTGGTGAAGCATCCAGTGAGGATGCTCTCAATGGCACAGCGATAGAAGGTCCTGAGGATGCGGGGGCTCATGCCGAATCTCTTCAGTCTCCTGAGAAAGAAGAGGCGCTGCTGCGCCTTCTTCACTGTTTTGTTTATGTGTACTGACCACGTAAGATCCTCAGCCAGATGTACACCAAGGAAGCGGAAGCTGCTCACTCTCTCCACAGCAGCGCCGTTGATGGTGATGGGGGTGTGTACTCCTCTGCACCTCCGGAAGTCCACTATCAACTCCTTTGTCTTTGCGACGTTGAGGGTGAGATGGTTGTCTTGACACCAGTGGGTCAGGGCGCTGACCTCCTCCCTGTAGGCCGTCTCATCACCGTTGGTAATAAGACCCACCACTGTAGTGTCGTCCGCAAACTTCACAATGATGTTGGAGTTTCTAGTGGCCGTGCAGTCGTAGGTGTAGAGTGAGTACAGGAGAGGGCTCAGTACACACCCCTGTGGAGCACCAGTGTTCAGTGTGATGGGGGATGAGGTGGTGCTGCCCAGTCTGACCACTTGGCGTCTGTCAGACAGGAAGTTAAGGATCCAGCTGCAGAGGGAGCTGCTCAGTCCTAGATCCTGCAGTTTCCTGTCCAGCTTCGAGGGAACGATGGTGTTGAATGCTGAGCTGTAATCTACAAACAGCATTCTCACATACGTGTCTCTCTTCTCCAGGTGTGACAGGGCAGCATGGAGTGTCAGGGCTATGGCATCATCAGTGGACCTGTTGTGGCGGTATGCGAACTGTAGAGGGTCCAGTGAGTCGGGTAGTGATGCCACATGTTATAAGTAACATGTGGCATCAATACACTGAATACAGACAGGGGGCCCATTCTCTGTGCAACCTTTAAACTATCTAAGACCAACCGGCTGCTCTGGGATCTGGATGCTTTTGGTGAACCAGTATGTTCAATTCTTCAAAGCCACACGGGAATTAAACTAGCAACCCAGATTCAAGTATTCAAGAGGACTAGAGGCTATAAGCATTTTAATTACAGATTCACACTAAAACAAAAAAGATGACATTAAGCTAAATCAGCCGGCAAATTCAGCCCATAATAAGCAGCTGCTATTATTGCACCACTATCATACTTTACTGCAACAGTTCTATGGTAGCATCGCCTGTTAGAGTGTTAAAGCAAAGCACATGACAACAGTAGAAACACTTTAGTGTAGGATTTCTACCACAATAAACAATTCAATAAATCAAAGAATTTAATTTTTTAATTAATTTAATTTAATGTAATTCATTTTGTAATTGTTTACAGCTCATCGCAAGAAACATTTCATTCTTAATATAGGCGCTAATATTTCAGTTTTTTCTTTGTACCTCTCTAGCAATGATCAGTCAGGGGACCTGAAGGGATCACGATCACCACACCACAATTTCTCTGTTCTTGAAAGGCTCTTCATGTTACATCTGTGTTGATCATTTTTGACATAGCTGGAGCGCACGACCCTAAATCAACCCACAGTCCTGCTGATATAGGCTCAGTGTGCAGTGGGAAACTTCCCATGATGCACTGACTTCATCATCCAACTGTGTTTATATGTCGCTGCTACATTTCATTAACTTTTGTTTCTTTCTCCTGTAATTTGATTGTTCTCGCTCTCTCTTTAGCTCAGATTACAGATTGAATGATGTTTAGTTTCTTTCAACTTCTTCAAAAAATGTAAAATCTGAGATTATGTTTAATTTGGTTAAAGTGTTACAGAGACTGAGCCCTGAGCCATTTAAGTCCTGTTACGTGTTAACAGACTTAGATAAATTTACCTGAACTGTAACAAAACGGAAACACTTTGGAAACACATTAAAGTCTACAGCTAAATCAACACCTTTGCTTGATAAGTGTCACGGCCCGTGGTTTGGCATCCTGGGAGCCGTGGGAGGCTGTGGTGGCCACACCCTCGGGCTGGGCCGCCTCCAAACCACCTGCGTCTCATCTACGGCAATCACCGGAGGACTACTTTAGCCAGCTCTGACGGCTTCTCCTCGCCAGTCCGTAAGTCTCCTTCCAGTGTTACCAGCATTCGGCGTGGAAGCCTGTGGCCTGCCTGTCCTCCTGCCTGACCGCCTCCCTCCCTAAGGATTCCCCTCCCGGGCATCTCTCCCCTCCAAGCTCCACGGTCCTGCTCTACCTGTAAGCCTCGGCAACTTATGGAGTCTAGCTTTCCATTTTTTTTTGGCAACCTGCGTGCTGTTAACTGTGTCTCCCCTTTCTGTTGCAGTCTCCCCACAGTCCCGATTACAGTGCTCCTGGGCTCCACGCTCCTCGTTCCCCCCCATGGCATGAGCCTTAGTTTTTCGTTTCCTAGCTTTGTGAAAAGATTCCTCAGTTAAATAAAACTTGTACATAGTTCTGAGCTGCGGTGTTCTGAGTCTGCTTTGGGGTCCTGCTACCTGAACACTCCGTGTTTTGTGACAATAAGCCTGTAGTTCTGTCAGAGAACATACAGTAACAGGTACAGTTTACACTACTATGACATGAGGCCTACCCAGTCTTTGCGAAGTTAGTCCAGTAAGTCATGACCACAGCGCTCAGCATCACATCGTTCTTGGAGAAGTTGCACGGGAACAGGTCCGTGGCACCGATCATCGGTACGTCGAACACGTAAGGTATCTCGTCCCCGTGCGCGGCGTCGGCCCACTCGGGCCGCGTCTCGGTCTGGCAGTGGTGGTAGAACGTGTAAAAGTAAACTGGGGACTGAAACTCGGCATGGAGTTTGGCAGTGGCCACAGCTGGTGCCACCCACTGGTGGTCCGTAAACAGGGCCAACAGAGTCTTCCGCCGCATGTCGCCGTTGTCCCTGTGCGCCCAGTCTGTGTACATGAACTTAATGGTCTCCCTCAGGATCAACGTTCCCTCTAATTTTTCATGTGTCTGAGCAAACACACAAACTCCCTAAGCGGTCCCTTGGACCACTGTGAGCGACATCAGACGTGTGCACTGTGGTCACGCCAGCATCTAATCCATCCAAGTTACATAGTTTATTAAAATAATCAAATTACAGCATTTACATTTATGTTAGACTACTTTTAAACTGCTTTAGCCCACTTACAATGAAAATGTAAAAAAAAAAATCTAGCCATTGGCCTGTGTAGTATGTTAACACTATTGGAAGTAAAAATAACTTGAACTCCAATTTCGAAAACACAACTTTCTTTTTTTTTTTTTATAAAGCTCTGACTTGTATTATGAGTCTGTGGTCTGGGAGAGAGTCCTGTAACTCTCTGTCTGCAAAATATAGTATATAATTACCAATGCTGGGCAATTTAATTATATAGTTACTCCTCAAAAAAGTAACTCAGTTTGGCAAACAACAAAGTTTTTTGTAGCTATTTTTTTTAAATGCAGTCAATGCGGGTTTTTTTAAATAAACATTTCAAACTATTTACAGAACAATCAGCTGTTCTGCATCAAATTTGATGCCACACAAATTATTTGTGCCACTCCAAAAAATAATTTCTGTCCACTATGAGATAAAGGAGAACAACAGCCTGATACCTGCAGGCCTGCAGGAGATGTATCACTCCTGTAACACCTGTAACATTCAGCAGTTGCCTCATTGTTCTGACACACACAACAAAACTATTGGCTACACTACACACTAACTACACAAGATTTGCGCTAAACGTCTCAAATCTCTCACATCTCAAAACACCACCGTCACTCCTAAAAGTTCCCCCCGTTTCTTAACAATTAGATGCCACGTTGCCATATCATTTTTTGATTGGTCGACATGGTACATTTTTCGACCAATAGGAAAGAGAGAGGGGGGTGGGGGTTTGTTTTTGCTCACAGGCGGAGAGTGCTTTCGAGCCTTTTTTTTTTTTTAAATAAAACGCCGTTTTTACCGTTTCTTCCCGCAGTAAATATAAACAACGGTAGTATTCAGGAAGAAAACCAAACATTGCATATTTTTATCACAACTCTGGTTTTATGTGGCCTATCAACACAATTTAAAAACTGGTATAAAGTCCACACTTTTTCCGTCATTTGTTCCGTCTGTCCTGCTCACATCTCCAATGGTTGTACACGTTGTCATTAACGTGACTTCACTCCACATCAGCCACGCCGCTTTGCTTGCTAAAACTACGGTGTCGGCACATAAGGACGCTGTCATAGCCTGTCAACGACGTTGATTGGCTGCGTATATACGAATGTGAATCGCATTATTGGCTGGAATATGGGATACGGTGGCATCGTTCTAATCCTATACGGGAGCAGCCAGTCACTTACTGACTAACACTGCAAAACAGAATTGTTAAAGTATTAATTTTAATTTCAATTCAGGTTAGATTTTTTTTGTGCGCAACGCAGATTTTCTGTGCGCAGAGACCGTGCCAGCAGTGCGCAATTGCGCACGTGCGCAGCTTAGAGGGAACATTGCTCAGGATGTCTTTGCCTGGTGAAGAAGCACAGGAGGGGAAGAAAGATAAAAGTGAAAAACTGCTAAGAATAAAGTAACAGCAGTGCGAGAATTTTTTTAAGAGATCGGTCTGATCGAAAGATATGAAACCAAAGCACACGTTGGTGAGATGAACCAAGAGCCAGGAAGCGAGTGACAAATCTAGAGAGGATAAAAAGTCTTTCAGATAACAGAACGAGTGACAGGCAGTAGAGAGGAAGCATGACTGCATTATCCAAACATGTCTGTACTGTGACTGTGGTCCGGCTGTGAGGGGTTCGCAGGCCGACCTGTCAGAAACAACGACGCTGAGATTGGGAGCCGACTACCTGGGGGATGATAGCATTACTGCCCACAGAGCCTCAAAGGTTAAGGCGCAGACATGCCGTGATGTGGATGAGTGGCTCTCTTTAGCACGCTTGTCTTGTTTGATGCACTTCATTCACATTTTACTGATTCCATTCTTTACTCGCATGTTTTAAACACTTAAAGACAGGTTTTCATGTTCTTTTGAAAATTCACGTGAACTCAAGCTATCAGAACTGTAATGTATGCTTTGATAATTGCCCACATTTGTCATTTTGAGGATTATCCGTTTGTTTTAATGAATACAGCAAAAAGAAAAAACTAACAAATCAACAAACGCGGCTCCTAAAAAGACAAAACCTGATGATGCTGCAAAACGCAGTTAAGTGAGAGGAGGCTGTAAAATGGAATAACTGAAAAGTGGCAGTGTACAGAGGTGGCGTCCTCACCCTCTGGGTATCCGTAGAGGTTGTCAACAAAGTTGGAGATGGTGTAGTCGAAGGCCGCAGCTGAGATGCCGTCGTTGTCCTCACTGTCGTCCACAAACTTCAGCCCCTCTCCCTGGTTCACTCCTATCAGGATGTCATAGTTTAGGAACTCCCCCTGGTGGAGAAAATAAGGAAGAACATGCTGAGTGCTGGAACAGAGCCTGTGTACATCACAAGTCTACAACAGGAAGTGCAGCTGAAAACCAGCTTTGTGAATTGGCAGCATTTCATTTCCCAGTAAAAAAAAAGAAAAAAGAAAAAAAAAAGATTAGCTGTTGGCATGAAATTTCTACTATAAACTGTAAATACTGCAATATATGCAGGGTTCATACACCTTTTTCAGGGTCAAATTCAAGCACTTTTTAAGCACATTCAAGGTCCATTTTCAAGCTTTTCCAGCACATTACCAAAAAAAGAAAGCATGTTTCACTTTGCATCACCTCAGTAAGACCATGTAAACATTTAAACAAATCATCTCAGGTCGACTTAAATGTCTTTTGTTCCCCTTTTGTTAAAATAGAAAAATGCACCACACAAAAATAGTGAAAAAGGAAACGGTTGCCTTACATGCATATAGTGTACAAACTCAAAAAACACATTCCTCTTAAAAATTAAGACGTGCAAATGTGAACAAATCAACTTGTTAGAGATATTCATCTCCACTGTAAATAAACAACAACCCAGAAAACAGGAAAACTGCACCAAACACCACAAACACCAACAAATTAATGTCTTCTCATCAGATATTGATGCTTCTTTACTGTGTGACACAAAAAAAATAGGAGACAGATGTTTGTTTGTTTGTTTGTTCTTTTTAATTAGTTAAACACCCACGCCCAGAAAAATGGGGGCATTTCATTTTCGAGCAGGAAGCTCCCCCTTTTTGTTAAACCCTTTAGATGATGAGAGTTTTTTAATTAAATACATATTCATTAATAAATATTCCCTTTTATAAAAAGTAGGATAATTAAAAAAAAACTTTTATTATAGCTCTATTGTGTAGAAAAAAAAACTTGTCTTGTTTTCTGTTGTCTGTTATATAATATTAGGGATGTTTGTGACAATTAATTTCTTAATCGGCTGGACTAACCGATAGTCCACAACTAGGAAACACTGAAATTTTAAGTTAAGTTTGAAAACAGTTTAAAAAAAAATACCCCATTCCAAAATGTCTTGTGACAATCTGATTGGCTTAGGGAGTGATGATGTCATAGGGAGATCTTAAGAATCTTAAGTCCTTTGATATTTTTCCTTAAATAGGGGTGAGACACAGCAAGTTTTAGTTCGTTTCAGCAGCATCTGTGTTTGCAGCCTACAAAACGTTCACCACAGAAACATTTGGAAAGCTCTTAAAGGTCATCGTATAGAAACTCCAACATGTTTCCAAGAAACAAACAAGCAATTCAAAAAGATTACGCCGCCTCTCCTTCCTGGCGTGGCCGGCCGATTTCCCCAAATGGCGTCTCATCCTTCCAAAGGGCATTAGAGGAGAGTAGGAAGGAAAACTACCTTCTCCAGAAAAAAATGCAACAAATTGAAGAAGAGAAACTTCAACTGGAGGACAAGTGTAGACAAATGGAAGCCCAAAATAAAGAGCTGGAAGACAGACAACAGCGCCAGCCGGACATAAAAATTATTAATGAGGGCTGGGGAATAAAGTTTGCTCAGGCCCGAGAGCAGATTGTGCACCTCATTAAAGAAAATAAGCAAAAGAGCGTGGAACTAAAAGAAATGACCAACCAGCTCCAAGACAAGAAAACCATGACTGATAAGATAGAATGGGACCTCCAATACATGGACCAAATGAATCAGCTGCTCCAAAGACAGCTCCATGAAGCTGTGGAAGAAAAGAAAGAAATCCTCCAACAGAAGGAAGAGCATGACAAAAAACAAAGAGACATGCAGCACGAACTGAAGAGCATGCAGGTAAAATACCGAATGCTGAAAGAAAGCCTGGATGAAACGCTGCGCCAAAATAAAGACCTTCTTCAACAGAAAGAGCAACAACAAGAAAGACTGAAAGAAGGAAAACGTATTGTCCAGGACTTTGAGTCTAAAAATCTAAAACTTCAAGAGTTTTGTAATCAGCTGGAGGACAAAGCAGCTAAAGTGGAAGAAGAAAAGGAGAAACTGGAGAAACGCTGCTCACAGATGCAGAAAAGGATCGAGCAAAATGCGAGAAACAACTCCGAGCTCGTTAAGGGGATTTTGGTGGAATTCAATAACTTGAAGCGTGAAAACACTCAAATGCAGGCACAAAAACAACAACAAGACAAAATACACGAAGACCTGCAGCTCACGCTCCAAGAAATCCACAAAAGAAACGAGCAGTTAGAAGAAAAGCACAAAGAAGTCGAACAGAGAAATGCAGACATGCACAAGGACAAGCTGATACAAGAGGCAACATCCAAACAACTCAAAGACAAGCTTGAAGAACAACAAGCAACATTAGAAGAGGTGGAACAAAGATGCCAGAAACTTGAAAAGCAAAACACAGAAACAATCGATGAGCTGAGAAATCTCATCCTGGAAAAAAAAGCGCTTGTGGAAAAGTGCATGAAAAAAAAGACAAAATGGTTCCACTTGTTCCGGAGGAGAGACGCTACTGCTTCCTCACCTGATGTAGCCTCGTCTTGCTCCACCTCTGTTCAGCCCCCCAACCAGTCCCGGCAGTTGACTGTCCCCTCCTGAGCCTGGTTCTGCCGGAGGTTTCTGCCCGTTTAAAGGCAGTTTTTCCTCTCCACTGTCGCCAAGGGCTTGCTCAGAGGGGATTGTTGGGGTTTTCTCTCCTCCGCCTTTTTTCTTCATTTACTTGTTTAACTTTTTTCCTCATTATTACTTCATTTTACCTTTTTTCTTCATTTACTTGTTTAACTTTTTTCATTATTACTTCATTTTACCTTGTTTCATTATTTACTTGCTTGTTTAACTTTTCTTTCAACTTATCTAAATAATAAACCAATTAAATTTATCCTTTGAGTATTTTTCGTCTCATCTTTACAGAATTTTTCCAAAACATTTTCAAACATTCAGATCTGTCTTTTATTTTCTTCTTGAAACCTCATAAATGGTGAACTAAAAACCCGGAAATTGGTTTGAAACATTGTTTCAGCTGAAACCGGCATAACATGCTTTTGTGTGTGTGTGTGTGTGTGTGTGTGTGTGTGTGTGTGTGTGTGTGTGTGTGTGTGTGTCAGGGTATCACTAGTTAGGTCATCATGTTGAGGCTCATTCACTCCAACAATTTTTAGGTCAAATATTTAAAACAGGGTCATTGCATACACATTTTCAATTCACTTCAATCTCACAAATGCAGAAATAATTATTTGCAGTATCTTATTTAACATGAGAATGTCATGACTGATCATTTGCACCTACACCACCAAACATGGGGGCAAAGGGGAGGAGATCATGTTTAATCGGTTATAAGAAAAGGTCAGAAATATAAGTGCCGACATGAGCGGTGTCCACAGAAACCTCTGAATCTCAGCTCAAAGCTCATATAAACCATTTGTACAACCAGCAAACAAAGCAAAGACACCAAACAGTTAAAAGAGCAGTGACGTCACCACAAATCTTTGGTCAGGTAATATCCATATTTTGATTTTCTGGAGTTAAATGTGAACCGAAGCATATTTTCAAAGGTGTTATATGCTATAAAATACTTTTAAATAAATTAGTTGAGGGATATAAAAAAATCAAAATGTTCTCTGTTTGAGTCACAGTAACTTTGACATAGTAACATTTGCAGTAAGTCCTAAATGTTCACCTTTAAAGTGTTTGTGCTAATAACACCATGTACAGTAAGACAGGCATGGAGAACAGCACTGACTGGGAGGCTTTGAAAAGATGACACACTCAGTTCAGTTCAACATATCAGACTTTAAGAATGCACAAGCATCTACCTAAAATCTATTTATTTAGTCTCTCATCTGTGATGTAATTATGTAAAATTATGATGTATCGTTCACCTCCATTAAATGAACAGGTAGCTTTAAAGTATTTAATATGTTAAAACACTTAAATGTGTCTGTTGTCTCAGTGGCTGATAGTGCCCCACAGGCCTCAGTGTGAGCTTGAAGCCATTATAATGCTAAAGTTGTTTAATGTGTAGGTGCTCATGATATAGACCACAGGGTCTGGGTAGATACAGGTGGGACACAACACAAAAACCTGTCACTAACATATGCTCCTCTCTCGTGATCAGTAACATCAGTTTTCACTGCAGTGATACAAACCATGAATCTCACCCTTATAAAAGTTACAAGGAAATTTATCCGGACTGGAGAATCCCTCCAGATGTGATCTTGAGGCATCAGACTACTGGAAATATGTGATGGCAAGGTAGAACAGGGTCTTTGCCAAAACGTATATAATGCAAAACCTGCTGATATTCCTGCAGCTTGGAATGGCATCACACAGAGCAGGCAGAAAACAGCCTCAAAGAATCATTTTCCATTTTCTAACAAAGTTAAATATATTGTTAATGTTTACCTAACTGGGCTAAGACAAGTAAGACAATGACAAATAATTGCCATTACTGATCCCTTTGATCTGTTTGCTTTTAACACAATTAATTTCTTTTACTGAATAGACATGTGTATGAGATTCCTTTTTGTCAGATAATCATTAACAGTCGTAGATGACTCAGTCTGCATTGTTGTAATTAAACAGAAAATTTAAAATGAAAAAAGTAGTAACCCTCAGCCCCCCAGCAGATGTACCTATGTAATGAATTTCTATATCCTTTGTCGCCATGTTCTCAAGTTATTGATTTACAAGATTTTCAGAAAATTTGACCTCAAGGTCAAGGTTACTGATTTTAAACCAATCATAGATACACCTGTGGTATCAGTTTGAAACTCCTACGTCCCTTCGTTCTCATGTTATTGCATTCACAACTTGGGTGGACAAGTTGCCTTTTATGTTTTAGGGTTATTGGTATAAATTCTGTGTTTCTGTGAGAAATCTGATGTTAAATATTTATATTTCCATTTTTTTAAAAGATTTATCTCAGCATAAATGCCTTTTTAATTCATCTATGTGAGTTTTTTTCTCAGTGTTTAAAATTTGCTTTTCTTGACATATCTGCTCTCACATAATTCCACTTAATTACATTTTTTTCTTTGTTAAGTCATTAAATGATAAACTTGGTGACCGGAAACGACCTGTATATTTTTTATTATCGATGCCTGTAGAGTGTTAAGTGTCATGACACAGAATCTCAAAATGATCTCAGTGATGTCAACAAATTCTTTTTCTGATTGAAGTTTTAAAGTGTTTGAAGAAATAAATTATAAGCATAACCATATTTGACCATGAAGTTTAATAAGTGTGTTCACATATGCCTTTTCTGATCCACAGACTAGAAACAAAATGAGATCAGTCAATGAGTCAAAGAGGAATATTTAAGTGTAAAGATGTACTTTACACCCAAAAGTAGGCAAAAATAGGATCATAATTCTGCCCTTCAGACAGAGACTAAAACTAAAATTCACAGTCCACTTAAATACCCTTCACCACAAACCATTAGTAGCAATCAATAAGCATCTTCTTTAATGCTTAATTTTAAAACTGCAAACTTGATAGAGCTTAAGAAATATACAGTTAGGTCCATAAATATTCCATCAGAATTCATGTGGCTGCTTCTGTCCTATATCACATCATCAATAAACTCCAGTCCCAGTGCCACTGGCAGCCACGCACACCCGAGCCATCACACTGTGTCCACCGTGTTTCCAGATGATGTGGTACGCTTTGCATCATGAGCTGTTCCAAACCCTCTCCGTACTTTTTTCTTGCCATCATTCTGGTAGAGGTTGATATTGGTTTCATCTGTTCAAAGACTGTTTTTCCAGAACCGTGCTGATTTTTTAGATGTTTTCTTTTGAATTATTTTCTTTTTTTTTTAGCAAAGTCCAATCTAGCCTTTCTATTCTTGAGGCTTATAAGTGGTTTGCACCTTGCAGTGTACCCTCTGTTTTAGGATATAGATGATGTTTTATTAATCATAATCATGTCATACAATGTATAATAACTAATTTCCTAAACCATAATAACTGTTACTCTGAATATGTAATATATAAAAGGATAATTTATACAATAAAAAAAAAACAAGCTGTGAATTTACTTCATATTTGATGCTGCCTCCTGAATTCTTAGTGAGAAAAAAATACAGAGAAATTCAGGAAAACTAATTCAGGGAAACTACACCTCCTGCTGTCCAAACAGGTATGAATTTTTTTTAACTCAATTTTTATTTATTTTTAATCAGCAGTGACACATCCTACACTTCCTCTATTCAACTGTACCTGTATGTACAAACATATACTCACATTAAAACTACACAAAGCAGCCATGAATGTCCAGCAGCAGCATGTTACAGAAAGCAACCATATATACATATAAAGGAAAAGTATACATGAGCACTCTTTGGCCTTATGTGAGGCAGTCTTTTGGTCTCCTTATTCCTGTGCTGTCCATAGATAAGTGTGTGTGTATGTGTGTGTGTATGTGTGTGTAGAGAGAGAGCTCTTAAAATTAGGTGGTGTTCTTCATTGTGATAGTAAAAGTAACATGGGTCCCCACCGTTTCTCAAAGACAGGTTTCTGTAGTCTGAGTATGTAATTTGTTCCATCAGGCAGATATCATACACTCTCTGGATCCATATATTATATGTGGTTTTAACCATCTGGTAGTTATGCATTTTAGGGCTACAGTGAGTAATATATTTTAGAAGGTAAGTTGTGGCTTTGCAGTCAATATGTTCTGCAATCCTTCCCAACACTGCTACTGTAGGACTTAAGGGAATATTTACCTTGGAAAACGTCTTTGAGAGCATCAAATATCTGCCTCCAGAATACACAGAGTTTAGGGCAGAGCCACAATATATGAGTATGGTTGGCAGAGTGTGTCCCACAGTTCCTCCAGCATGAACTCAGATGTGTTGGACCCATCTTAGCAGTTATTTCTGGTGTTCTGTAGAATCTGGTGATATTGTTCCATTTAAACTCTCCATGTGTTTGAACTAGTGGTTTGCTGTGCTTCAGTACATATTTCCCACCAGGTGTCATCAGGTATTTCTTTCATTTATTTCTGCCTCCCATCTTTCCCTCATCCTCAGGGAATTATGCTTAACCCTTGTGCAGCCCTGGGCCTGGACCAAAAGAAAAAAAAAAGAAAATGCTCGGGGAGTGGGGTCACGCGGACCCCCAGCTCGTGGTGCAGCTGGACCTTGCGCGGAGGCTCGGTGAGGGGGGGGTTGAGGGAGAGAGGTGTGTGCGTGTGAGGGGGTCACGCGGACCCCGGCAGCGCGGACCCAGGTCTCGTCACGAAACGGAACAAAGGGCTGCGGAGGCAGCTTGGGGTGGGGGAGGTGGGGGTCAGGCGGACCCCCGGTTAAAGCGGGTCCCGTCGCAGCATCAGACAAAGACACCTAAACGGCTGTAACCCTCCATCGATTGCGACGGCGGCCGCGCGGTTGCGGCGGATCGAAAATCCACGCATAGTGTCGGAAGACGTCTCTCGCTGTTTCTGGGGTGGCGTTTGAAGCGCGCCGGGTTTTCTCGACTCTGCAAACGGAACACGTGCACGTCCCGTCGAACGGAGCCACGGCTTGAACCGGTGCGTTTCTTTTGTGTTTGTCCCAGTAGCGACTGGCGGGTGATCCCTGAAGCACACGGGGACGCTCGTTCGGTTTCCGCGACGATCGCTCCTCCCCCGGTTCGCGCTCTCCAATCGGTCCGATTCGGTCCGATTCAGAGACCGGGATCCCCTCGTCGCCGTTCTCGCCGTCGTTGCTGCTGTCACGACCGTACGTGTCCATTCCCAGTGACGTGAGCTTTGGAGAAGGAGCTCGTGAATGTCCCGAGTCGTCGACGCAGACGCGCTCGGCCTACGAGTAGTTGGTGTGTCAATAGGTAGCTTTTCTCGACCATCTTCGGAGGTGGAGAGGGAGAGAGAGAAAGGAAGAGGGGTCAAGCAGACACAGGTGGGCCCCGGCGCTCGTCGTCGTCGGAGGGGTCTCGTCGCGAAACCGGACAGCGGGCCGCGGCGCAGTTGGGTCAGTACGTGAGCGCGCACCTCGAGCACACATGCACGTGGCAGGCGAAGCAAACGATCTTGGTCTTGACGTCCTTGCTCCTGGGACAGACGCGGCACCTCTGCCTCTTGACTTCCTCCTCGCGTTCCTCGTCGTCCCCTGGCCTCGAGCGTCGGGAGAACGAGCGCTTTGCCCAGACGCTCAAGGAACAGCCTTCGTTTGTTGAGTTTGCCCGACATCCAGTCCGGGTGGATCTCCCTCCAGAGGACGAACGCGTTGTAGGCCGCCACGTCCACCATGTTGTGGAAAAGGGCCACGGGCCACCTAGAAGTCTTTCTCCTGCAGCTGTAGGTCCCCACAACCTTGTCTAGGTTGTCGACGCCTCCCTTGGTGCGATTGTAATGCAGCACCATTGAGGGTTTCGCAGAGCCGCCCCCGCCGCCGTCGGGGTTGCTGCTCGGCTCCAGCGGTGACCCGGAGGGCCCGACGTAGCGCGGAGAGGTGGTGAGGAGTAGCACGTTCTTGTTCTTTTTCGCCACATAGGACAGGACGACCGCGTTGGGTGACCAGCCGTCCGGGCCGCCGCGGAGCACCGCGGAGCACCGCGGCCTGGGTGGAGCCGACGGCCCTGCCCTTGACGCAGCGCAGCTCTCTGGGGATCTCAGGCCTGTTGGCTCGGAGGGTGCCCAGCAATGTGTGGCCTCTTTCGCGAAAAAGCCTCGTCGCGAGCTCGCGCGACGTGAAGAAGTTGTCGCAGGTGACGTTGCGTCCAGGCGCCAGTCCCTCGGTGAGGTCCATGACCACTCGGGCGGCCAGGTTCTTTACGGGAGGACCGAGCTTGTCGGGCTTGCCGGCGTACACCTGCATTTTCCACGCGTAGCTGGACTGGGCGTCGCACGCGACCCATATCTTGATCCCGTACCTGGCCGGTTTGCTGGGCATGTACTGCCTGAACGGACACCTTCCTGTGGGTGATACGACAAGAGAGAGTTCAGAAGCTGTCCCAGTTTCACAAACACGCAGGCAGAAATCCAAACAAAAGTACACAAAAAATATACATTGAGGAATTGAGGAAAGCCTAATATCCGTCCCATACATGCCAATATCATCACAATCACCACAGAGAGACAGTCGGACACACATGCACCAAGCGAGTGAAAGAGTTCAGAACGTATCTCAGTTTCACAAGCACACAGGGAGAAAAACCAAATAAAAGCCCCCCCCCCAAAAAAAATACAAAAAGTACAAAAAAAAATACAGTGAGGAAAACCGACTATCCATCCCATACGTCCCATCATCATCATCATCATCATCATCACACAAACCTCTAAACGGCACCAGTCTCTCATCCACGGTGACCTCGGGTCCCGGTCGGTACATGAGAGGCAAGCGCCCGCACCACTCATCCCACACCGCTCTGACCGGGGCCAGCTTGTCGTATTGACCGCGGTCGTTGCGACGCCTGGCCTCTCTGGTCTCTCGGTCGTCGAACCGCAGGGCGCTCGAGTAAGCCCGGAAGGTCTTGAGCGGCATCGTGGCTCTGAACACAGACCTGCCGCTCTCTGCGTCCCACAGGCTCTCGCAGGCCTCGCCTCGCGACCTGTACACGCCGGC
This sequence comes from Pelmatolapia mariae, assembly GCF_036321145.2. Taxonomy (NCBI): domain Eukaryota; kingdom Metazoa; phylum Chordata; class Actinopteri; order Cichliformes; family Cichlidae; genus Pelmatolapia; species Pelmatolapia mariae. The sequence continues at coordinate 50,203 of NC_086227.1, forward strand.
GAGTATCAGCAGCCCCACGTAGGCTCGGAACTCGGCGCGGCCCATGGGCTTCCAACCGTCGATGGCGGTGCGGCGCCTGGACGCTTCCAGGTTGGTCATCGCGACCACGGCGTCCTCTATCTCGGGCGTAAAGTACGCCATGAACGAGGACGCCTCATCTCGGACCGCGGCTAGAGCCTCTTCGGTGGGGCCTCCTCGCTGCTCTAGGTCGCGGGGTTTGGGATAAATCGACTGCGACGATTGCTCGTCCTCTTCTTCTTCTTCTCCTTCTTCTTCTTCTTCTTCTTCTTCTTCTTCTCCATCGTAGTCGTCGGTGTCGTCTTCGTCGCTACCATCTTCGTGATAATCGTCATCGCCGCCACCTTTGTGGCAATCGCCTACAGCTTCGTCGTAATCTACGTCGTCGTCTTCACTGTAATTATCATTGCGACCATCATCACCGCCATCCTCAGTGCCCCCCATAGCATCCTCGTCGCGAAGCTCGGCCTCAGAGTGCTCGTTGTCATCTTGCGACTCTTTTTCCGAGTCATCTTCCGAGTCATCTTCCGAGTCGTCACCCTGGTAATGTTGCGATGAGATTTCAAAGCCGGATGCTTGCGCCTCAGCCCAAACAAAGGCAATTTTCTTGTCATGTTCAAACTCGTCAGTTAGATGGACACTGACTTCTTCTTCTTCTTCTTCTTCTTCTTCTTCTTCTGTCTTTCTGGAGAAGGTTTCGTGTTCGGACCTGTCTATTATGTGACCACCGCCGACCGTGTTGTCTTCTGCGTCTTTGCTGGCTAGGCCTTGATAATGAAATGTAGCAGGTCGTAATAGAGTAGCAGGAGCAGCAGCAGCAGCAGCAGTGCACGATGTGCCTAAGTTTCTTCCGCTGAAGGAGCCGCGGTTTCCCCAAGAGGTTTGCGACGCTGACGCAGATGTTGATGCCGTTGATGCTGCTACGCCTCGATCCCTCCTCGCCACCCACGGCCTGGTGCGGGACATGTCCTTGTCAGTGGTGTGCACTCTTTCTGTCTTTCTGGCTGGCAATTTGTCCGCAACCCCGACACGCTTAGTAACTCGTATTTCGCTACCTTTACCGATGTTGTGGTGGGGTATTTCGCTACCCCGCGTTACTCGCAACGGGGTATTTCGTTACCCCTGTCTCATCACCTCGGGGGTATTTGCCGACCCCTTAGTAGCCACAATGGGGGGTGTTTCGCCACCCCAACGCACATTCGTAAGTTACGATGGCAAACACTGGGGTCTGGAGGGACCAACAACTCTCAACTTCACATCATCGTCATCATCATCATCATCATCATCATCATCATCATCTTCTTCTTCTCCTTCTCGGTTGTGTTCGCGTAAACCGACCTAAGCGAGGACCTCGGACTCTGCCTGCCTCAGCATCCTCCTTTCTCCTTCTCCTCGGTTCTCCTGCGCCTCGCTGTCGGACGCTTAGCTTTGCAGAGGGCAGTGTTCGCGTAAACCGGCTTCCATGAGGACCTCGGACTCCCCCCTGCATCCTTATCCTCCTACCTCCTGCTGCTCTGTTCTCCTGCTCCTCGAAGGCGAGCACTTAGCCGGATGGGCCCCGGGTTACGCGTAAACCTGCCTAAGTGGGGACCTCGGACTCTCTCTGACTCCCTGTCCTCTTTCCTCCTTCTGGTCCGTTGTCTTGCGCCTCGCAGGTGAGCGCTTTGCCGGATGGGGCCCGAGTTACGTGTAAACCGGCCTAAGTGGGGACCTCGGGCGCTCTGTGTTCCGTGGGTACTGTGTGACCCCTTAGTAATCACGATGGGGTATTTCGCAACCCCAATGTACATTCGTAAGTTACGATGGCAAACACTGGGGTCTGGAGGGACCCCGAACCGCCGGAGGAAACAACTCTCAACTTCACATCATCATCATCATCATCATCATCATCTTCTTCTCCTTCTCGGTTGTGTTCGCGTAAACCGACCTAAGCGAGGACCTCGGACTCTCCCTGCCTCAGCATCCTCCTTTCTCCTTCTCCTCGGTTCTCCTGCGCCTCGCTGTCGGACGCTTAGCTCTGCAGAGGGCAGTGTTCGCGTAAACCGCCTTATCCTCCTGCCTCCTGCTGCTCCGTTCTCCTGCTCCTCACAGGGGAGCGTTTAGCCGGATGGGCCTCGGGTTACGCGTAAACCGGCCTTCGAGAGGAGCAGGGATGTTCTCTACTCCACGATTACTATGGGGTCAAAGCGTACCCACGATGGGGTATTTCGCAACCCCAATACACATTCGTAAGTTACGATGGCAAACACTGGGGTCTGGAGGGACCCCGAACCGCCATTCGTAAGTTACGATGGCAAACACTGGGGTCCGGAGGGACCCCGAACCGCCGGAGGAAACAACTCTCAACTTCACATCATCATCATCATCATCATCATCGTCGTCTCCTTCTCGGCAGTCTTCGCGTAAACGGGCCTAAGTGAGGACCTCGGACTCTCCCTGCCTCCAAGTCCTCCTTCCTCCTTCTGTTCCGTTCTCCTGCTCCTCACAGGGGAGCGTTTAGCCGGATGGGCCTCGGGTTACGCGTAAACCGGCCTTCGAGAGGAGCAGGGATATTCTCTACTCCACGATTACTATGGGGTCAAAGCGTACCCACGATGGGGTATTTCGCAACCCCAATACACATTCGTGAGTTACAATGGCAAACACTGGGGTCTGGAGAGACCCCGAACCGCCATTCGTAAGTTACGATGGCAAACACTGGGGTCCGGAGGGACCCCGAACCGCCGGAGGAAACAACTCTCAACTTCACATCATCATCATCATCATCATCATCATCATCATCATCATGGTCTCCTTCTCAGCAGTGTTCGCGTAAACCGGCCTAAGTGAAGACCTCGGACTCTCTTTGCCTCCTAGTCCTGCGACCTCCTTCTGTTCCGTTCTCCTGCTCCTCACAGGCGAGCGCTTACCGTGATGGGCCTCGGGTTACGCGTAAACCGGCCTTCGAGAGGAGCAGGGATGTTCTCTACTCCACGATTACTATGGGGTCAAAGCGTACCCACGATGGGGTATTTCACAACCCCAATACACATTCGTGAGTTACAATGGCAAACACTGGGGTCTGGAGGGACCCCGAACCACCATTCGTAAGTTACGATGGCAAACACTGGGGTCCGGAGGGACCCCGAACCGCTGGAGGAAACAACTCTCAACTTTAGATCGTCATCATCATCATCATCATCATCATCATCATCATCATCATCGTCGTCTCCTTCTCGGCAGTGTTCGCGTAAACCGGCCTAAGTGAGGACCTCGGACTCTCTTTGCCTCCTAGTCCTGCGACCTCCTTCTGCTCCATTCTCCTGCTCCTCGCAGGTGAGCGCTTTGCCGGATGGGCCTTGGGTTACGCGTAAATGGGCCTGAGTGAGGACCTCGGGCTCTCCGTTGCTCCTCGTCCTCCTTGCTCCTTCTCCTTCGTTCTCAAGCGCCTCGCTAGTGAAAGAGAAGCTGTTTGGCCTTCCTATTACGCGAACACCGCCCTCCAGTTGGACCTCGGGCTCTCCGTTGCTCCTCGTCCTCCTTGCTCCCTCTACATCGTTCTCAAGCGCCTCGCTAGTGAAAGAGAAGCTGTTTGGCCTTCCTATTACGCGAACACTGCCCTCCAGTTGGACCTCGGGCTCTCCGTTGCTCCTCGTACTCCTTACTCCCTCCACATCTTTCTCAAGCGCCTCGCTAGTGAAAGAACAGCTCTGTGGCCTGCCTACTACGCGAACACCGCCCTCCGTTTGGACTTCAGACACTCCTTGCCTCCTCCTCATCCTTGCTCCCTCTACATCTTTCTCAAGCGCCTCGCTAGTGAAAGAGCAGCTCTGTGGCCTGCCTACTACGCGAACACCGCCCTCCGTTTGGACTTCAGACACTCCTTGCCTCCTCCTCATCCTTGCTCCCTCTACATCGTTCTCAAGTGCCTCGGTAGCATACGCTTAGGTCTACGGAGGGCGGGTTACGCGAACACAGCCTTCCGTTTGGACCTCGGACCCTCGCTCTCACGGGCCTAGCTGGCGAGCCCTTAGCTTTGGGGAGGGTGGGTTTCGCGAACACCACCGTCTTTGAGGAACCCAGAACCTCCTACACACACACACACACACACACACACACACACACGAGGCAGTGAGGAGGAGAAGGAGGTTGTTGCTACGCCCGCGTCGCGAAACCAGGGCTCATTGTGTGTGCGCCCGGAGCAGCTACGGGGAAACACGTGGGACAACTGACCAGTTTGGGGTCATGGTTTATTCAACGCGTATTTTCAGTGTGGTCTAACTTGGTAATCTGATCTGAAAGACTTTCCCTGAATGTGCCTTAATTTCACCTCTTTTTCCTTTCTCCTTTTCTTAGCTTACTGAAAATGTTGGCGACCAAAGGCCGGATTCAGGGACGTGTGCTGCTTGTGCTACTCGCGTTACGTGGGCAAACTGCTCGCTGTCATCATCGATACAAAGGTAAAGTGCAATCCCAGGGTTGTGTGCTGCTTGTGGTACTCGCTTTATGTAGACAAACTGCTTGCTGTCAACATCGATACAAAGATAACAAAAGAATAGCCTAGTGTAACGTAGTGTTTCATGTTTTGTTTTGTTTTTTTCTAGAATGATTCAAATGTAACCATCGTTTCCCCAACCCCGCAGGCTCTGCGACCCGTGAAGAACTGAGACTCCTTCTGGTCGGTAAAACAGGCTCGAGAAAGAGTGCGTCCGGAAACACCATCCTGGGGGATGCGTACGCTTTCAAAGAGGACGTTTCGCCCGAGTCTGTCACCGACGGCTGTCTCAGAAAAGAGGCAGAGGGCGAAGACATAAGAACAATCGCTGCGATCGACACTCCGGGGCTGTCTTCTGGATGAAATAGATGAAATGATGGTGGATTTCAATGGAGGAAACCACTACACCAACGAGATGTATAAGGCGGCCCAGAAGAAACTCGAAAGAGAAAGGCTGAAGAGGAGAAAGGAGGAAGAGCAAAGAAAAAGGGAAGAAGAGGAGAGGATCGAATTGAAGGAGCGGTGTAAATTCTTCGGCCTCGCTTCCCTGGGATTATTTGGCGCAGGAGCGTACTTTACATCTTATGTTCTCATGGGGCTCGGTGGAGCCCTTGGATATTCTCAGTAAAATTGTACACTGGCAATGTTCGCTTGGCTAAACCCACCCCGTTTCTCCTTGTTACACTACGAAGGCTGAGTTTCATTTCACTTGTTTTCTCGGATTTCTAGTTCTAATGCAGTCTATGTACTTACTTACTTACTTACTTACTTACTCGCTGAATGTTTGCCTATGCTGTAGCTGTTCTATGAAGTGGCTATAAACAACGACAAAAAAATAAGCCCCCCTTTCTAATATTTTCAAAAGAAGGCGATTGTCTCGTTCGTTCGGAAACTTTTTTTTTGTCAAAACCGTCTTCCTCGCTCAATACCGAGGGAGATAAAAAGAAAGAGATGGACTCTGCACCCCTGCGTTGCGACGAGGAGGACCGTTCCTCGGACAGCTCAGCTGACAGTTCCTCGGAAGAGGGGGAGATACTGTCCGACGCGGAGTGTGATGCAGCGGCGGGCGAGCGGCAAGACGCCGAGCTTGACGGTTGGGCGTCTTCTTCACTCGTCGATACCGTGAAAACTGCGGTGTATCACCTACTCGACATAGTGATCAACGAGTACCGCACCGACGCGTGCAACGGGTGCAAGATCAATCACCCCAGCCAGAGACAACACGAGTGTCTGCGAGTCTTGGAGGATGACTTTTACGCCGAACATTATTACAGCATCAGGAAAAGACTCCTCACGCCTCGTTTCATTCCTTCCATTCAACGTCTCCTGATCGCCCGCAACATTGAAGCGGACGACGTCAAGGTCGGCACCGTGGCGGAGACGCTGTTGCATGAGCTGAAATCGGCGAGGAAAATCTTCGACGCCATCACCGAGGCCTACGACAAACTGGTGGGAGAGGATGTGGTGAAAATCGGCCAGCTGCGACTGGTCACAGAGTGTTACAAAGGAGATTACTGAGTTTCGTTTGTAACGAAAGGCTGATTCTTTCAATGCACGCATCCTACGGTGATATTTTTATCATGTATTCACAGCCACCGGAGGCGCTGTACAGCACCGAGCGCCTGAAACACGGACAGTTTGTTGATATTGTAATAAAAAATAAAGCTGCGGGGGGGAGGGGGGGGGCGTTTTAAAAACGCACCCCCCCCCCATTGCGCATGTCCCTAAAATGGTATGCCTGGATAGGTCGTCATTTCCCTCTGTGGCTGCCACTCCCATTTCAATTTTTCTCCTAGTTTCGGGCAGGCTCTATGACGTTCGTCCACAGGAGGCGCTGTACAGCACCGAGCGCCTGAAACACGGACAGTTTGTTGATATTTTTTTAATGTAAACCTTCTTTTTTTTTCATGTAAACCTGTTCTTGACATATCTACTGAGATTCGTTTGTCTTGAAAGGCTGATTCAACCCCGTTGTTGACTTTTATTTTGCCTTCCAGATTGCCTCAGTTGTATCGTGAGTGTAATTTCAAATAAAATAAAATAAAACTCAGAAGCGTCTGTGTGTTGTATTCTTCTTCTTCTTCTTCTTCTCATTATTATTATTATTATTATTATTATTATTATTGTGATTATGCTTCATTTTCATGTACTGGGGTATCAATGACCCCCATGGTGCCGCAGCATCTTCTGTGCGTGGTCCCCAAGTGCTACGTTTTCTTTCCCGATCCCCTGACGAACCCATTAGAATCGCTCTGGGGCACTCTTCGACCCCAAATGATCGTTCTGTTTTTTTTTTTACATTTTCATACACCGGTCTCTACTGAGGGTGGGGTACTCTGGGACCCCCGGGGTCTGGGGCTGCCCCGAAGGGGAGCACGAGGGTTAACATTTTCATTCACCGGTCTCTACTGAGGGTGGGGTACTCTGGGACCCCCGGGGTCTGGGGTTGCCCCGAAGGGGAGCATGAGGGTTAAGACACCCCTGACTGTCCTTATCTGCCGTTCCCAAACACCTCCCATGTGACTGGCGTCAGGCACATTCATAACAAAGTCACACTGTTTCCTGGCCAGGTAAGCAGACAGTCTGTCCTTATCTACTTCCTTTAAGGCCTCTGTCAGTTCATTTTTTGCCCCAACAAAGTTTGTTCCTTGATCAGATCTGATTTGTCTGATGGCTCCACGAATAGCTATAAAACACCGTAAAGCATTTATGAAGGCATCTGTCGTGAGATCTTCCAACATTTCTATGTGGATTGATCTAGAGGACAAACAAGAGAATATAAGACCGTACCTCTTATAGTCCTTGCGGTTTTGCTTAGTATGGAAAGGTCCAAAGCAATCCATCCCGCAATAGGAAAATGGTGGTGAGGGGTCAACACGAGCGGCCAGTAAATCAGCCATCCTTTGTGTTTCTGTTGGCCTGCGAGCTCTCCTGCATGTAACACATTGCTTAATGTGATTAGCCACCACTTTGCTCCCACCAACAACCCAGAAGCCATTTGCTCTCAGCTCATTAAGTGTCTGTCCTCTGCCTTGATGCTGGGTTTTCTCATGGCACTGATCTAAAATCAGGTGTGTAATTATGCCATGTTTGGGTAGGATTATTGGATGCCTCAAGTCAAGCGGTAAGGAAGCCTTCCTTAACCGCCCTCCTACCCTGAGAACACAGTCTTGCAATATTGGGTCAAGTTGGAACAAAGGATGGCTCTGTGGTAATTTACCATGGCTGAGTGTTTGTATTTCCTCCTTGAAAGCATCTTCTTGTGCTAATTTTATAAGCACATGACTTGCTTTTCTCCTGTCTTCCACATTTATACCCTTTGTTGCATTGGCTCTTTTGGCTAGTTGCTGGATCCTAGCAACTACATTACTGCTGTATGCCATTTTGAGAACCTTTTGAGTCTCTCCAAGAAGTTCCTGTCCTCTACTACCTTTGTTTGTAGTATTTGTGTCGTTTTGACCTCTGGATCACCTACCAGAAGGTCTGGAGTTGAGTCTGGTGTGACAAACTCTCTTTCCCACAGGAAATGAGGTCCAATGAGCCAATTTGAACTGATCAGTTCGGCTACTGTGAGGCCTCTGGAAGCGTGATCCGCTGGATTTTGATTGGTGTCAACATAGTGCCACTGTGCTGGATCAGTTGCTTCTCTGATTCTTTGCACTCTATTAGCAGCAAAAACGTGAAATCTGCGGGCTTCGTTATTAATGTAGCCCAAAACCACCTGTGAATCAGTCCAGAAATACTCTTGGTCAATTTTGAGCTCCAGTTCCTCTTTTAGCATTCTGCTGACTGCTGCGGACACCACTGCTGCTGTTAATTCCAGCCTTGGTATGGTTACAACTCTCGTGGGTGCAACTCTTGCTTTGCCCATGACTAAGGAGCAATGCACTCTGTCTTCACTCATCACCCGAACATATGAGCACTGACCATACCCGCGATTGCTCGCATCTGAAAAGTGGTGGAGTTCTATTCTCTGGACTTTCCCAAGGCTTTCAGGTACAAAGCATCTTGGGATTTGGAGTCTCTGCAGGTTCTTCAGATCAGTGACCCAACTCTCCCATTGTGGCTTCAATTCACCAGGCAGTGGCTCATCCCATCCAATGCTCTTTAGACACATTTCCTGTAGAATTTTCTTTCCTATTAGAAGGAAAGGAGCCAAGAAGCCTAATGGGTCAAATACAGAGGCTATAATGGACAGAATTCCCCGTCGTGTTACTGGTTTCTCCTCCAGGGCAACTTTAAAGGAGAAGGTGTCACTGCTTACACTCCACCTTACTCCCAACACAGTCTGAACTGGGAGTTCATGATGACTGATGTCCACATCCTAGGCTCCACTAGCTCGTTCACTATCTGGAATTGACTCCAGGACTTCTCTGTTGTTGGATATGAACTTTTGGAGCCGTAGTCTTGCCTTTGCACACACCTTCCGCACATCTCTCACTAGTTCAATGGCTGCATTCACAGTTTTTACACTGATTAGCCCATCATCAACATAGAAACTACATCTGATGAAGTTGGCTGCTGTGGGATGTTCCCTTTCATTTTGGCTCGCAAGATACTTCATTGCATAACTTGCACAGCCTGGTGAGGATGCGGCCCTGAAAAGATGGACTTTCATGCGATATTCTTTTGGCTCTGTGTTTGTTTCACCATTTTCCCACCACAGGAATCGCAAGTAATTTCTGTCTTCTCTGTTTACATGAAATCTGTGAAACATCTTCTCCACATCACAGATGATTGCAATTGGGTGTTGGCGAAATCGGCAGAGTACTCCAGTCAAACTGTTAATGAGATCGGGTCCAGTCAAGAAGTGATCATTCAGAGCTGTGCCACTGTACTTTGCAGAGCAGTCAAACACAACCCTGATTTTTTCCAGTTTTCTCGGGTGATAGACGCCTTGATGTGGAATATACCACATATTTCCTTCTCTGGGATCATCTTCAGCTCTTTCAGCATCACCTTCCTTGAAGACATTGTCCATGAACCTTACATAATCGTCCTTAAATTTGGGATTTTTCTCAAACTTCCCTTTCAGGTGCTTAAGTCGTACCAGAGCCAGACGCTTATTTTCTGGCAGCTGAGGGCGTGCCTTAAAGCGAAGTGGCATCTCTAGGTGCCCATCAGCATTCTGGTGTATTTTCTCATTTAGCAGTTGCATGAACTGTATGTCATCTTGTGATATGCTCTTTTCTCCAGGAGCTGTGTCTTTGAAGTCTGACTCAAGTACTCTGATGATGGTGGCTGGTGTCAAGGGTGGAAGTTCCTTAACAGATAAGCGATGGCACAGGCCTGTCACTTCTGCTGATGTTGCCATTTTTTGTGAACTGCCAACAATGCTCCAGCCCAGGTCTGTCTTGATTGCATATGGCTCTTCGTCACCTCCCGCGATTACTTGCCGTGGTGCCAGTGCTCTAGGACAGTCGTAGCCATCTTTTAGTGGGAATGGATGTTTGTATCTGTGTGTGCCTGTATGTCTGTGTCTATATGTCAGGTTGGGTATCAGACGCAACCTCTCTAGGGACATCTCAGGCCCTCCAAGGTATGGAGGCCTATCTCCCCCCACCACTTCCCCTGCCAGTGGCAGACGCCCTCAGACATGGGTGCGTTGGTGGTTCTTTGTGTCCGGGGATGGGCGTCCAGGTACACACCGGCTCACTCCTTGGTGGCTGCTTGTCGGGGCCTGGAGCCTGGGGCTCGCTCAGGCCACTTCGAGGGTGGGGTGCCCTCAGCTCTTTCTGGGATAGTGGCGCGGCTGCCCCTTTGTTGGTCTTCCTTGGTCTCTTGTGTTCTGAGGACCTCTGGATGTCTGGAGTCTTGATCTCCTCCATACCTGCTTCATGCCCTGGAGGACGGGGCTGTGGCTCCCCACACCCTCTAGCAGATCATTACATGAAGGAACCTTTTAAATACAAGCGTGCTCATGCTCACAGGTGTACACACGGGTGATCACACACACAAACTACACCCTTTTTGGCTCCTACCTCAAAGCACACTGTGCGCTGTCGATCTTGCGTGCTGCACAATAATGTTTAATATTTAGTATTTACTGTTATATTCCCATATATCATTGTGATGTTGTTTATTATGTTGCTCTTTTTTTTCTTCTGCTTGTTTTCTCTTTTTTGTCTCTCAACAGGTGATCCAGGTGATTGATATATGTATTTTTTGTCTGCTTATTTTGTTGGTTTTAGTTTTTTGCACTTTATCCCCATCCCTCTTCCCCGCTGTTTTTTTCCCCTCTTTCTTTCTCCCTTTTCTTTTCCCCAGTGAAGTCTGTCCCGTATTTAACAAGTGAAAATAAAATAAAATAAACAATAAAAGGTGAATCAAATAGACCATTACGGCAAGGCTGGGATGGTCCATTTGGTAAAGTAAATCCCTTGGGCCTCTTTCTTCGCCTTTAGACAATAATTCTGATGGCAAAAGAGCCAAACGGGACAGGCCAAAAAAAACAAAATACAAACAAACAAAAAAAAACCTCATGGTTGTTATACTACATTACACATGGAGGCATTTTGCAGATGGGGCAATGTGCCACTCAATAGCTTCTTAGAAAATAATCTATGAAAGTGTTTCTATTTTGCAAAATCAAGCAGGGCAATAGGAATTAAAGCTATCACACTAACCGCAAAAGATTGCGTTTGTCCCCCGGTATAGTTTTACTGTATGGTTTAGTAGCAAATTAGATAAAAATAAAAAGCATCTCATTTCTTCCTTCTTTCATATTTTATAATAATGATTGGTTTAATGGATTTGCAGTAAATTTCATGTGCTCTGCACAAAGGGAAGATTATTTTTTTTAAAAAGTATCAGTGTCCAAAAATGTACAGACCCAGCTGTTCCATAGCGTTGAGTCACCTCCCAAAAGGAGGAGAGCTTGTTTATTTCACAGGGTCAGTGCTCTTTTACCTCGAGTGCACTTGTGAGGACACTTCTCCACACTTTAAATGTGCTCTGATGATGGGAACTTGTGGTAACATTTAGTCTTAACTGACATAACATATTGCATCTATAAATGTGATTAAAATGTTTACCCATGACTAACTTTTTTCATTCAGAACAAACAGCATATTTCAGGTTAGGGCTGCACAACTATTTTGTCCAATATTAAAATGACAGTTGTCACAATTATTCACAGATTGTAGTGGCAAAATGTGTTTTGATTGCACTGTCGTGTCAGAATACTGCTTTCACCTTTACATTGTGCTACACTCATGTTAAATAATCTTCATAAATTAATGTTTACAAACAAAAAATATAAAGTTTTCCACTCTGTTATTTGTACCTGCACAATAGATGTGAATGAAACTCAAACCTATATGAGCTCCTTCTCTGTTTCCCTGCAACATTTTGTGTAGATCTAATTCTTTGCCACATAAATAAACTTCTGATGTGTTTACAGTAAATGTATTTGATGTTAGCTTATTTTGTTACTTTTAGTGGGCCTATGACATTCAGTACCCAGTTATTATTATACCACTTAAAATGTTAAGTGTAAATCATCCCCAGCCCACAATAGTAGCTGAATTTACTACCATTTCAGATCTTTTTACTTTCAATAAGAAACCACCGATGTGTAAAACAGGCTGACAACAGAATGATGTAAAACACACTGCTGTAACTGTGCAGCTCTCAGGTTTTATCTATTGTTTCTCTGTGCGGCCAGCAGGGGGAGGTATTCTGCTTAATATTATTATTATTTTAAATATTAATGAAAACAGTTTTCATGAAATTTGCAAATCTGTTATCTGCTTTTATGACATTTTTCACTGTGGATTACAACAACATCAAGATTAGAAAATGAAATACATTTATAGTAGGTGATCATTAATCAGTGTTCTTGGCACTAATAGAGGGCCCCAAAAATCAAAATTTCCTTAGGGCCCCATGGAGGGCCAACCCTTTTCACACTTCAAGGTTTGTGCCCAAAATACAATCATCCATCCTTCCATCTATTTATTTTCTTCCGCTTCTATAATTCAGGGTCACGGGGAAGCTGGATCCCAGTTGTTTTTCACACAGAGGGCCAAGCAGTGGAGGGAGCTGCCGACCTCCCAGCAATACATGTAAAAGCTGTATTTTATACTAACTCTGGTCAACTTTATCTATCATAAAAATTTGTTTGATGATCTGAAACATAAGTGTGGCAAATATGCAAATAGCTAAGACATCAGGATGGGGTAAATCCTTTCTCTGTGCACTTCTGTTAGGCGACTGAATGAAGAGACAAAGTCAGCAGTCTGGCTATGAATGTCTTTAATGTTTCCCAGATCAGAATCACAGCATACAGTGTATAATAACTTCTAAAGTAAACAGAAATATCATCACCTCATTTATTTATATAATTTTACTTTACTTTTTTTTAATAATCATCTTTTTTTTATTCCATTATTTAACATTTTTCTTCATCTCAAGTCTCGAGTTTCTGAGTTCAACAAAGAAAGTAGAAACAAGACAACAGGTGCAGATTTGCAATGGACACCAAGCTGAGGGTTTCTCTGTGGGTGTCACTGTCTCTGTGCACGTTTGACACTGTGGACGTGACACGGGATCATCCAATCATGAAGTTTTGCCTTGCTGACAGTTTTTGAGTGTTGAAGTAAAATAAATCCAGCAGTTAAACCACAGAAAGGACAAAGTGTGGCTCTAACAGCTGTTGAACACACACAGACTTTGATGTTCTCCACACGTCACACATCGCTCTGCACTTTTCGAGCATCCAACTGTTTTTCTGCTACATAACATCACTGCACGAGAAAAACAACGGACAGACAGACAGCACAGTGTGACACGAGCAGGTCAGACCACCTGTGTGATCTCATGAGTCTGTGAGGATATGAGGCATCTTATGGTATCAAAGCCTGGAGTCTGTCAAACATGGCTACATGTAAACACTGCTACATGTTAGGTGAGCTAACATTTAACTGACTGCACTTTTTTTCAGTCTCAGTTTAGGTCATTTATGTCCTTACTGCGAATCACTGAAAGGCAAAGCTGGCTTTTATCGCTCTGATGTTACGCACATCATGCAGCACAGATTCATCTCTGATCACAAGACTCATATTTCAAAATAAAAGCGAGCTAAGGCTTGAAAAGAGGACGACGATTTTATAATAATAGCAGAGAAAAGAGCAACGAAACGATTTAAAACTTGATGAAAATGTTTTTCTCACTAGCAAATCCTAATAAACAGCATGACTGGCCCTCTGCTGTGAGGGGGCTGCAGTGGAGATGACTTCAGCGACCTTCCTGCTACAGGATGGTCACATGATAACGATCAACGTTATGACAAAAATACAATAAATGTAGAAAAAACAAAGACAAAACTGATCGGTGGTAAGGATGAACTCATTTGAAACCTCAAGCTAACGGCCATTTTTTTCTTCTCATTACAAACTGCACCTGTTGTCCTTTGTCATCACAAAATAAGCATATCATTCATTCACTCCAAAAAAACAAAAAACAAAACATAAAATAAACAAGAAACTTAATATTTACAAATATTTTTTTCTTACACTTAAAAATGTACAGTTCTGATCTTCTTCCAGATGTTTCGTCTCCATCCCGACTCCCAGGTTGGTATTTTCTTCTCTGTCCAGTGACCTCAGAGTGAGCGCTGAATGTGCCACAATGGCGCCCTCTAGTGTTAGCTTATAAAACAGACAAGGAGAAAGAACAGAGCCGAATGAAAGGACTCGTTTGTGTTCTCTCCTCTGCTGTAGCTGTGTGGTGCTGAGGTTAACTACACAACCCGTCGCCGCCTCCTTATACACAGGAATGAGTACAAAAGGGTTCGTATGGACGCGTCAGTTGGCCGTCCTTCTGCTCGACACTGTTAGCTGAAAGATGATGGGATCATCCTCTGTCCTGTATTTAAGGCTGAGAGTCTTTGTCCAGTCTCTTTTCCACAGCTACTGTCCACAGCACTGATCCACCTGCAGCACAGCCCCAGTCAGTTGTTTTATGATTTACATTGTGCACGTTTCCCTTCCAGTGAGCTTACAAAACCTCTGACAGGAGACGTCAGGCATGTGTTTCCCCCACCTCCCCTTTTAGGCAGTAATAAAATAAAAAAACAAACAATCAAACAGGCCAAAGCTAGAGCACAAGCAAAGACAGCACCGGTGACTAAGTTCTCCCATACTGGACGTACGCTACCATGTGGGCTCAAACAGCAGCACATCAGCTCAGTTTACATACTGTTGACATCTTCATCAGAGGATCAGCAGGGAGCGCTGCTGAGCTGCAGTCGTCTCCACCAGAGTGACGGAGCAGGAATCACAAACAGCACAAACCCACCGTGTTGTTTCTACCCTGTTCAGGAGATCTGAGCCCCCATCCCTTTTTTTGATGTTGCAGCTCTGCACTGCAGGCCCTGAACGCCTCCCGGTTACCTTCAGTGTGCTTAGAGTTTAATTTACAACCGACGAGCTCACAGATCATCTGCAGGCAGGTGAATGAACCCTTAATGTGAGGATAGTAGCAGAGCTGAACTGAGGTCAGAAATAGTGAGGAACGGTGTCGACACAGTGAAGTCAGGTGTTTGGGAGATTTCCTGATTATCAGTTTGGGGGTGGAGGGGGTGTTGGTGTTAAATAACAAAGGTGGTGGAGGATGGAGAGAGGAGGAGGGAGGGAGCGGTGATGATATGGAGGAAGGTGTTTGGTTAAGCAGCAGGAAGGAGCTCATGCTGGAGTCTGAGTTTTTACTGTTGGCCTTTTTCTGCTTTTTTGTTTATTGTTGTCTGACGCAGGCCCGCCTACGCTTGAGTGATGCAGATGTGATATCACACTCACACAGTGACAGCCACTCTTACACACACACACACACACACACACACACACACACACACGTCAGTCAGAATACACATGTGCTAGAAATAAGGGGTCAGACAGGAGCAGCATCAGTCTCTGCTCTGTTTTGTTAAGAACGTAGAAAAATAATTTTGTACAATCAAGCTAGATCGACGGACGCTTTACCTCACGTACCCTAAAAAGAAAAAGTAGTGACAGTGAGATGAAGGGCTGCACATGACACCATGACTGAGTTCACAGCTGTTGCTTTGATTCTAACATTTAAGTCTTTTGGCATCGACTCCGTTTTAATAAATGAGTGCTGGGAGGCGTCGTTTGACTTCAGGAGCTCCTGCGATGCTCTTACTCTGTGGGAGAAAACCAAAAACCAAAAGTAGCAAACATGGAGCGATATGACTCGTTTAGATTTTGGGAAACGTGCATCGACAGGTACAGTGTCCTTTTCCCCGCGTCTTTAAAAATAATTCATGCATAGATCCCCCACTGAGAAAACCCTTTTATATACTTTCTCCTTTGTACACATTTTATATAGAACTATATATAATATCATTTCTCTATATCTATATTTTCAGAAAAATTCTTTCCACACAATAAAAAACAACAATGAAACAAATGCTTCAAACAAAACAACAAAAAAAGAGAAGATGAAAGAAAGAAAATCACGACTGAGGGCCAGTTTGGCACTTTGTCATGAGAACATGACAGAACTCTGTTAGTTGACGGTAAATAGCGATACTCTATTTTTCTTTCGATTTTCTTCTCCCTCGATGAGAATTGAAACACAGCAGTACTTACCTGGCACCTAAAAATGCTGGTAGAATGAAAGATATCAGTGTTTTCATAGTTATATGTTTAGTGTACGCCTCCCCCCTCCAAACTGCTCAGCAGATCGGGAATTTTTAGAGAAGAGCAGGAGGGAGGCGTGTCACATGAGAGGAAGAGAGCAGTAATAAAACACGGATGTAGAAGAGAGAAGCATAATGTGCACATAACACACAGGAGATGGAAAAAGAGATGACGCCAACGTAAAAAAGAGAAAACAGCGAGGAGCGAGAGAGCATTCGTCCCTTTGACAAATGTTGGAGGTCTTGAGCCTGGAAACAGCAGACCGTCTTTGAAAACAGTATCTTTGAAAGATCTGAGTCACCCACCCCACCCCCACCCCAAACTGCTCATCTGCTGCTGTACACTTCAGTTGCACCTCCACATGCCACCAGTGGAGGGAGCTGCCAAGTTTTACAGCACATGACGCAGCAGGTGTAGTTGCTTTTGGAGAAAGAAGAGAATAAGAGGACAGAACGAAGGCCCACGTCTAGAGGCCTCCCTTCCAGAGCGGTAGCAGAGCCAGTGTTCCTGGTCCCTAGGTGGCGCTGTGTCGGGCCTGTCCCTACTATACCCTGGTGGTGGAGTGGGGGTGGGGCAGGGTGTTGTTGTGGCCGGTGGAGGGGAATGTGTTGAAGGCGTGAAGAGGCTGCATGCTGGTGATGGTGCTGGGGATCATGGTGATGGTGTTTGACGTCATCAGCGGCACGTCGTCGGGGGCGCGGCGCAGCGCCAGGTGTAGTCGGGAGGGCAGGCGGGCCGCAGGATGTCGTGGGGCCGCAGGGGCTCCATGTCGTGGTGAGCGTCGTGCTCCGAGTGCTTCATCTGCAGGGACATGATCTCCTCCTCCTGGCTGTGAGCCAGGTCGTTGGCGGGGCCGCCCCGCTGAGGGGACAGCCGGTGCCGGCGCATCTCGTGCCGCTTGTCACGCTTGTAGTAAAGGGCGGCGAAGGCCAGGACGTTGAGGAAGAGGAGCGACGGGAAGGTAGGGTAAGGATGACGAGAGGTTCGAGGAACGTTGTTTCTGGGCCTCATGGTGCCGGGGTCACGGCCTGCAGGGGAGCGCGTAGTGGTGGGAAAGAGCACGTCGTGCAGGCTGTGAAGATGAGGGACTAATTCCAGCCAAAAGGCCACTTTGTTAGCTCTGTAGTTGTCTCTGACACGAGGTTTCAAACCGATGTGAAGGTACTGCTTGTCCTTCGAGTTGAACTTGGTCCATATGACCTCCTCGAAGCGGCTGGGCTTGGTATGAATGAACTTGGTGTCCTGAGGGACGGGCAGGTTGGGGTCCCTGGTGGAGCATAAAGGTTAAACGTTTCAGTTCAAAGTTATATTCAGTCTCCATTATAAGTAACATGTGGCATCAATACACTGAATACAGACAGGGGGCCCATTCTCTGTGCAACCTTTAAACTATCTAAGACCAACCGGCTGCTCTGGGATCTGGATGCTTTTGGTGAACCAGTATGTTCAATTCTTCAAAGCCACATGGGAATTAAACTAGCAACCCAGATTCAAGTATTCAAGAGGACTAGAGGCTATAAGCATTTTAATTACAGATTCACACTAAAACAAAAAAGATGACATTAAGCTAAATCAGCCGGCAAATTCAGCCCATAATAAGCAGCTGCTATTATTGCACCACTATCATACTTTACTGCAACAGTTCTATGGTAGCATCGCCTGTTAGAGTGTTAAAGCAAAGCACATGACAACAGTAGAAACACTTTAGTGTAGGATTTCTACCACAATAAACAATTCAATAAATCAAAGAATTTAATTTTTTAATTAATTTAATTTAATGTAATTCATTTTGTAATTGTTTACAGCTCATCGCAAGAAACATTTCATTCTTAATATAGGCGCTAATATTTCAGTTTTTTCTTTGTACCTCTCTAGCAGTGATCAGTCAGGGGACCTGAAGGGATCACGATCACCACACCACAATTTCTCTGTTCTTGAAAGGCTCTTCATGTTACATCTGTGTTGATCATTTTTGACATAGCTGGAGCGCACGACCCTAAATCAACCCACAGTCCTGCTGATATAGGCTCAGTGTGCAGTGGGAAACTTCCCATGATGCACTGACTTCATCATCCAACTGTGTTTATATGTCGCTGCTACATTTCATTAACTTTTGTTTCTTTCTCCTGTAATTTGATTGTTCTCGCTCTCTCTTTAGCTCAGATTACAGATTGAATGATGTTTAGTTTCTTTCAACTTCTTCAAAAAATGTAAAATCTGAGATTATGTTTAATTTGGTTAAAGTGTTACAGAGACTGAGCCCTGAGCCATTTAAGTCCTGTTACGTGTTAACAGACTTAGATAAATTTACCTGAACTGTAACAAAACGGAAACACTTTGGAAACACATTAAAGTCTACAGCTAAATCAACACCTTTGCTTGATAAGTGTCACGGCCCGTGGTTTGGCATCCTGGGAGCCGTGGGAGGCTGTGGTGGCCACACCCTCGGGCTGGGCCACCTCCAAACCACCTGCGTCTCATCTACGGCAATCACCGGAGGACTACTTTAGCCAGCTCTGACGGCTTCTCCTCGCCAGTCCGTAAGTCTCCTTCCAGTGTTACCAGCATTCGGCGTGGAAGCCTGTGGCCTGCCTGTCCTCCTGCCTGACCGCCTCCCTCCCTAAGGATTCCCCTCCCGGGCATCTCTCCCCTCCAAGCTCCACGGTCCTGCTCTACCTGTAAGCCTCGGCAACTTATGGAGTCTAGCTTTCCATTTTTTTTTGGCAACCTGCGTGCTGTTAACTGTGTCTCCCCTTTCTGTTGCAGTCTCCCCACAGTCCCGATTACAGTGCTCCTGGGCTCCACGCTCCTCGTTCCCCCCCGTGGCATGAGCCTTAGTTTTTCGTTTCCTAGCTTTGTGAAAAGATTCCTCAGTTAAATAAAACTTGTACATAGTTCTGAGCTGCGGTGTTCTGAGTCTGCTTTGGGGTCCTGCTACCTGAACACTCCGTGTTTTGTGACAATAAGCCTGTAGTTCTGTCAGAGAACATACAGTAACAGGTACAGTTTACACTACTATGACATGAGGCCTACCCAGTCTTTGCGAAGTTAGTCCAGTAAGTCATGACCACAGCGCTCAGCATCACATCGTTCTTGGAGAAGTTGCACGGGAACAGGTCCGTGGCACCGATCATCGGTACGTCGAACACGTAAGGTATCTCGTCCCCGTGCGCGGCGTCGGCCCACTCGGGCCGCGTCTCGGTCTGGCAGTGGTGGTAGAACATGTAAAAGTAAACTGGGGACTGAAACTCGGCATGGAGTTTGGCAGTGGCCACAGCTGGTGCCACCCACTGGTGGTCCGTAAACAGGGCCAACAGAGTCTTCCGCCGCATGTCGCCGTTGTCCCTGTGCGCCCAGTCTGTGTACATGAACTTAATGGTCTCCCTCAGGATCAACGTTCCCTCTAATTTTTCATGTGTCTGAGCAAACACACAAACTCCCTAAGCGGTCCCTTGGACCACTGTGAGCGACATCAGACGTGTGCACTGTGGTCACGCCAGCATCTAATCCATCCAAGTTACATAGTTTATTAAAATAATCAAATTACAGCATTTACATTTATGTTAGACTACTTTTAAACTGCTTTAGCCCACTTACAATGAAAATGTAAAAAAAAAAATCTAGCCATTGGCCTGTGTAGTATGTTAACACTATTGGAAGTAAAAATAACTTGAACTCCAATTTCGAAAACACAACTTTCTTTTTTTTTTTTTATAAAGCTCTGACTTGTATTATGAGTCTGTGGTCTGGGAGAGAGTCCTGTAACTCTCTGTCTGCAAAATATAGTATATAATTACCAATGCTGGGCAATTTAATTATATAGTTACTCCTCAAAAAAGTAACTCAGTTTGGCAAACAACAAAGTTTTTTGTAGCTATTTTTTTTAAATGCAGTCAATGCGGGTTTTTTTAAATAAACATTTCAAACTATTTACAGAACAATCAGCTGTTCTGCATCAAATTTGATGCCACACAAATTATTTGTGCCACTCCAAAAAATAATTTCTGTCCACTATGAGATAAAGGAGAACAACAGCCTGATACCTGCAGGCCTGCAGGAGATGTATCACTCCTGTAACACCTGTAACATTCAGCAGTTGCCTCATTGTTCTGACACACACAACAAAACTATTGGCTACACTACACACTAACTACACAAGATTTGCGCTAAACGTCTCAAATCTCTCACATCTCAAAACACCACCGTCACTCCTAAAAGTTCCCCCCGTTTCTTAACAATTAGATGCCACGTTGCCATATCATTTTTTGATTGGTCGACATGGTACATTTTTCGACCAATAGGAAAGAGAGAGGGGGGTGGGGGTTTGTTTTTGCTCACAGGCGGAGAGTGCTTTCGAGCCTTTTTTTTTTTTTTAAATAAAACGCCATTTTTACTGTTTCTTCCCGCAGTAAATATAAACAACGGTAGTATTCAGGAAGAAAACCAAACATTGCATATTTTTATCACAACTCTGGTTTTATGTGGCCTATCAACACAATTTAAAAACTGGTATAAAGTCCACACTTTTTCCGTCATTTGTTCCGTCTGTCCTGCTCACATCTCCAATGGTTGTACACGTTGTCATTAACGTGACTTCACTCCACATCAGCCACGCCGCTTTGCTTGCTAAAACTACGGTGTCGGCACATAAGGACGCTGTCATAGCCTGTCAACGACGTTGATTGGCTGCGTATATACGAATGTGAATCGCATTATTGGCTGGAATATGGGATACGGTGGCATCGTTCTAATCCTATACGGGAGCAGCCAGTCACTTACTGACTAACACTGCAAAACAGAATTGTTAAAGTATTAATTTTAATTTCAATTCAGGTTAGATTTTTTTTGTGCGCAACGCAGATTTTCTGTGCGCAGAGACCGTGCCAGCAGTGCGCAGCTTAGAGGGAACATTGCTCAGGATGTCTTTGCCTGGTGAAGAAGCACAGGAGGGGAAGAAAGATAAAAGTGAAAAACTGCTAAGAATAAAGTAACAGCAGTGCGAGAATTTTTTTAAGAGATCGGTCTGATCGAAAGATATGAAACCAAAGCACACGTTGGTGAGATGAACCAAGAGCCAGGAAGCGAGTGACAAATCTAGAGAGGATAAAAAGTCTTTCAGATAACAGAACGAGTGACAGGCAGTAGAGAGGAAGCATGACTGCATTATCCAAACATGTCTGTACTGTGACTGTGGTCCGGCTGTGAGGGGTTCGCAGGCCGACCTGTCAGAAACAACGACGCTGAGATTGGGAGCCGACTACCTGGGGGATGATAGCATTACTGCCCACAGAGCCTCAAAGGATAAGGCGCAGACACGCCGTGATGTGGATGAGCTTGTCTTGTTTGATGCACTTCACTGGGCTCACATTTTACTGATTCCATTCTTTACTCGCATGTTTTAAACACTTAAAGACAGGTTTTCATATTCTTTTGAAAATTCATGTGAACTCAAGCTATCAGAACTGTAATGTATGCTTTGATAATTGCCCACATTTGTCATTTTGAGGATTATCCGTTTGTTTTAATGAATACAGCAAAAAGAAAAAACTAACAAATCAACAAACGCGGCTCCTAAAAAGACAAAACCTGATGATGCTGCAAAACGCACTTAAGTGAGAGGAGGCTGTAAAATGGAATAACTGAAAAGTGGCAGTGTACAGAGGTGGCGTCCTCACCCTCTGGGTATTCGTAGAGGTTGTCAACAAAGTTGGAGATGGTGTAGTCGAAGGCCGCAGCTGAGATGCCGTCGTTGTCCTCACTGTCGTCCACAAACTTCAGCCCCTCTCCCTGGTTCACTCCTATCAGGATGTCATAGTTTAGGAACTCCCCCTGGTGGAGAAAATAAGGAAGAACATGCTGAGTGCTGGAACAGAGCCTGTGTACATCACAAGTCTACAACAGGAAGTGCAGCTGAAAACCAGCTTTGTGAATTGGCAGCATTTCATTTCCCAGTAAACAAAATAAAGATTAGCTGTTGGCATGAAATTTCTACTATAAACTGTAAATACTGCAATATATGCAGGGTTCATACACCTTTTTCAGGGTCAAATTCAAGCACTTTTTAAGCACATTCAAGGTCCATTTTCAAGCTTTTCCAGCACATTACCAAAAAAAGAAAGCATGTTTCACTTTGCATCACCTCAGTAAGACCATGTAAACATTTAAACAAATCATCTCAGGTCGACTTAAATGTCTTTTGTTCCCCTTTTGTTAAAATAGAAAAATGCACCACACAAAAATAGTGAAAAAGGAAACGGTTGCCTTACATGCATATAGTGTACAAACTCAAAAAACACATTCCTCTTAAAAATTAAGACGTGCAAATGTGAACAAATCAACTTGTTAGAGATATTCATCTCCACTGTAAATAAACAACAACCCAGAAAACAGGAAAACTGCACCAAACACCACAAACACCAACAAATTAATGTCTTCTCATCAGATATTGATGCTTCTTTACTGTGTGACACAAAAAAAATAGGAGACAGATGTTTGTTTGTTTGTTTGTTCTTTTTAATTAGTTAAACACCCACGCCCAGAAAAATGGGGGCATTTCATTTTCGAGCAGGAAGCTCCCCCTTTTTGTTAAACCCTTTAGATGATGAGAGTTTTTTAATTAAATACATATTCATTAATAAATATTCCCTTTTATAAAAAGTAGGATAATTAAAAAAAAACTTTTATTATAGCTCTATTGTGTAGAAAAAAAAACTTGTCTTGTTTTCTGTTGTCTGTTATATAATATTAGGGATGTTTGTGACAATTAATTTCTTAATCGGCTGGACTAACCGATAGTCCACAACTAGGAAACACTGAAATTTTAAGTTAAGTTTGAAAACAGTTTAAAAAAAAATACCCCATTCCAAAATGTCTTGTGACAATCTGATTGGCTTAGGGAGTGATGATGTCATAGGGAGATCTTAAGAATCTTAAGTCCTTTGATATTTTTCCTTAAATAGGGGTGAGACACAGCAAGTTTTAGTTCGTTTCAGCAGCATCTGTGTTTGCAGCCTACAAAACGTTCACCACAGAAACATTTGGAAAGCTCTTAAAGGTCATCGTATAGAAACTCCAACATGTTTCCAAGAAACAAACAAGCAATTCAAAAAGATTACGCCGCCTCTCCTTCCTGGCGTGGCCGGCCGATTTCCCCAAATGGCGTCTCATCCTTCCAAAGGGCATTAGAGGAGAGTAGGAAGGAAAACTACCTTCTCCAGAAAAAAATGCAACAAATTGAAGAAGAGAAACTTCAACTGGAGGACAAGTGTAGACAAATGGAAGCCCAAAATAAAGAGCTGGAAGACAGACAACAGCGCCAGCCGGACATAAAAATTATTAATGAGGGCTGGGGAATAAAGTTTGCTCAGGCCCGAGAGCAGATTGTGCACCTCATTAAAGAAAATAAGCAAAAGAGCGTGGAACTAAAAGAAATGACCAACCAGCTCCAAGACAAGAAAACCATGACTGATAAGATAGAATGGGACCTCCAATACATGGACCAAATGAATCAGCTGCTCCAAAGACAGCTCCATGAAGCTGTGGAAGAAAAGAAAGAAATCCTCCAACAGAAGGAAGAGCATGACAAAAAACAAAGAGACATGCAGCACGAACTGAAGAGCATGCAGGTAAAATACCGAATGCTGAAAGAAAGCCTGGATGAAACGCTGCGCCAAAATAAAGACCTTCTTCAACAGAAAGAGCAACAACAAGAAAGACTGAAAGAAGGAAAACGTATTGTCCAGGACTTTGAGTCTAAAAATCTAAAACTTCAAGAGTTTTGTAATCAGCTGGAGGACAAAGCAGCTAAAGTGGAAGAAGAAAAGGAGAAACTGGAGAAACGCTGCTCACAGATGCAGAAAAGGATCGAGCAAAATGCGAGAAACAACTCCGAGCTCGTTAAGGGGATTTTGGTGGAATTCAATAACTTGAAGCGTGAAAACACTCAAATGCAGGCACAAAAACAACAACAAGACAAAATACACGAAGACCTGCAGCTCACGCTCCAAGAAATCCACAAAAGAAACGAGCAGTTAGAAGAAAAGCACAAAGAAGTCGAACAGAGAAATGCAGACATGCACAAGGACAAGCTGATACAAGAGGCAACATCCAAACAACTCAAAGACAAGCTTGAAGAACAACAAGCAACATTAGAAGAGGTGGAACAAAGATGCCAGAAACTTGAAAAGCAAAACACAGAAACAATCGATGAGCTGAGAAATCTCATCCTGGAAAAAAAAGCGCTTGTGGAAAAGTGCATGAAAAAAAAGACAAAATGGTTCCACTTGTTCCGGAGGAGAGACGCTACTGCTTCCTCACCTGATGTAGCCTCGTCTTGCTCCACCTCTGTTCAGCCCCCCAACCAGTCCCGGCAGTTGACTGTCCCCTCCTGAGCCTGGTTCTGCCGGAGGTTTCTGCCCGTTTAAAGGCAGTTTTTCCTCTCCACTGTCGCCAAGGGCTTGCTCAGAGGGGATTGTTGGGGTTTTCTCTCCTCCGCCTTTTTTCTTCATTTACTTGTTTAACTTTTTTCCTCATTATTACTTCATTTTACCTTTTTTCTTCATTTACTTGTTTAACTTTTTTCATTATTACTTCATTTTACCTTGTTTCATTATTTACTTGCTTGTTTAACTTTTCTTTCAACTTATCTAAATAATAAACCAATTAAATTTATCCTTTGAGTATTTTTCGTCTCATCTTTACAGAATTTTTCCAAAACATTTTCAAACATTCAGATCTGTCTTTTATTTTCTTCTTGAAACCTCATAAATGGTGAACTAAAAACCCGGAAATTGGTTTGAAACATTGTTTCAGCTGAAACCGGCATAACATGCTTTTGTGTGTGTGTGTGTGTGTGTGTGTGTGTGTGTGTGTGTGTGTGTGTGTGTGTGTGTCAGGGTATCACTAGTTAGGTCATCATGTTGAGGCTCATTCACTCCAACAATTTTTAGGTCAAATATTTAAAACAGGGTCATTGCATACACATTTTCAATTCACTTCAATCTCACAAATGCAGAAATAATTATTTGCAGTATCTTATTTAATATGAGAATGTCATGACTGATCATTTGCACCTACACCACCAAACATGGGGGCAAAGGGGAGGAGATCATGTTTAATCGGTTATAAGAAAAGGTCAGAAATATAAGTGCCGACATGAGCGGTGTCCACAGAAACCTCTGAATCTCAGCTCAAAGCTCATATAAACCATTTGTACAACCAGCAAACAAAGCAAAGACACCAAACAGTTAAAAGAGCAGTGACGTCACCACAAATCTTTGGTCAGGTAATATCCATATTTTGATTTTCTGGAGTTAAATGTGAACCGAAGCATATTTTCAAAGGTGTTATATGCTATAAAATACTTTTAAATAAATTAGTTGAGGGATATAAAAAAATCAAAATGTTCTCTGTTTGAGTCACAGTAACTTTGACATAGTAACATTTGCAGTAAGTCCTAAATGTTCACCTTTAAAGTGTTTGTGCTAATAACACCATGTACAGTAAGACAGGCATGGAGAACAGCACTGACTGGGAGGCTTTGAAAAGATGACACACTCAGTTCAGTTCAACATATCAGACTTTAAGAATGCACAAGCATCTACCTAAAATCTATTTATTTAGTCTCTCATCTGTGATGTAATTATGTAAAATTATGATGTATCGTTCACCTCCATTAAATGAACAGGTAGCTTTAAAGTATTTAATATGTTAAAACACTTAAATGTGTCTGTTGTCTCAGTGGCTGATAGTGCCCCACAGGCCTCAGTGTGAGCTTGAAGCCATTATAATGCTAAAGTTGTTTAATGTGTAGGTGCTCATGATATAGACCACAGGGTCTGGGTAGATACAGGTGGGACACAACACAAAAACCTGTCACTAACATATGCTCCTCTCTCGTGATCAGTAACATCAGTTTTCACTGCAGTGATACAAACCATGAATCTCACCCTTATAAAAGTTACAAGGAAATTTATCCGGACTGGAGAATCCCTCCAGATGTGATCTTGAGGCATCAGACTACTGGAAATATGTGATGGCAAGGTAGAACAGGGTCTTTGCCAAAACGTATATAATGCAAAACCTGCTGATATTCCTGCAGCTTGGAATGGCATCACACAGAGCAGGCAGAAAACAGCCTCAAAGAATCATTTTCCATTTTCTAACAAAGTTAAATATATTGTTAATGTTTACCTAACTGGGCTAAGACAAGTAAGACAATGACAAATAATTGCCATTACTGATCCCTTTGATCTGTTTGCTTTTAACACAATTAATTTCTTTTACTGAATAGACATGTGTATGAGATTCCTTTTTGTCAGATAATCATTAACAGTCGTAGATGACTCAGTCTGCATTGTTGTAATTAAACAGAAAATTTAAAATGAAAAAAGTAGTAACCCTCAGCCCCCCAGCAGAT
The DNA here is from genome assembly GCF_036321145.2 of Pelmatolapia mariae. Lineage (NCBI taxonomy): Eukaryota > Metazoa > Chordata > Actinopteri > Cichliformes > Cichlidae > Pelmatolapia > Pelmatolapia mariae. The sequence goes on from NC_086227.1 coordinate 76,772, forward strand.
GTACCTATGTAATGAATTTCTATATCCTTTGTCGCCATGTTCTCAAGTTATTGATTTACAAGATTTTCAGAAAATTTGACCTCAAGGTCAAGGTTACTGATTTTAAACCAATCATAGATACACCTGTGGTATCAGTTTGAAACTCCTACGTCCCTTCGTTCTCATGTTATTGCATTCACAACTTGGGTGGACAAGTTGCCTTTTATGTTTTAGGGTTATTGGTATAAATTCTGTGTTTCTGTGAGAAATCTGATGTTAAATATTTATATTTCCATTTTTTTAAAAGATTTATCTCAGCATAAATGCCTTTTTAATTCATCTATGTGAGTTTTTTTCTCAGTGTTTAAAATTTGCTTTTCTTGACATATCTGCTCTCACATAATTCCACTTAATTACATTTTTTTCTTTGTTAAGTCATTAAATGATAAACTTGGTGACCGGAAACGACCTGTATATTTTTTATTATCGATGCCTGTAGAGTGTTAAGTGTCATGACACAGAATCTCAAAATGATCTCAGTGATGTCAACAAATTCTTTTTCTGATTGAAGTTTTAAAGTGTTTGAAGAAATAAATTATAAGCATAACCATATTTGACCATGAAGTTTAATAAGTGTGTTCACATATGCCTTTTCTGATCCACAGACTAGAAACAAAATGAGATCAGTCAATGAGTCAAAGAGGAATATTTAAGTGTAAAGATGTACTTTACACCCAAAAGTAGGCAAAAATAGGATCATAATTCTGCCCTTCAGACAGAGACTAAAACTAAAATTCACAGTCCACTTAAATACCCTTCACCACAAACCATTAGTAGCAATCAATAAGCATCTTCTTTAATGCTTAATTTTAAAACTGCAAACTTGATAGAGCTTAAGAAATATACAGTTAGGTCCATAAATATTCCATCAGAATTCATGTGGCTGCTTCTGTCCTGTATCACATCATCAATAAACTCCAGTCCCAGTGCCACTGGCAGCCACGCACACCCGAGCCATCACACTGTGTCCACCGTGTTTCCAGATGATGTGGTACGCTTTGCATCATGAGCTGTTCCAAACCCTCTCCGTACTTTTTTCTTGCCATCATTCTGGTAGAGGTTGATATTGGTTTCATCTGTTCAAAGACTGTTTTTCCAGAACCGTGCTGATTTTTTAGATGTTTTCTTTTGAATTATTTTCTTTTTTTTTTAGCAAAGTCCAATCTAGCCTTTCTATTCTTGAGGCTTATAAGTGGTTTGCACCTTGCAGTGTACCCTCTGTTTTAGGATATAGATGATGTTTTATTAATCATAATCATGTCATACAATGTATAATAACTAATTTCCTAAACCATAATAACTGTTACTCTGAATATGTAATATATAAAAGGATAATTTATACAATAAAAAAAAAACAAGCTGTGAATTTACTTCATATTTGATGCTGCCTCCTGAATTCTTAGTGAGAAAAAAATACAGAGAAATTCAGGAAAACTAATTCAGGGAAACTACACCTCCTGCTGTCCAAACAGGTATGAATTTTTTTTAACTCAATTTTTATTTATTTTTAATCAGCAGTGACACATCCTACACTTCCTCTATTCAACTGTACCTGTATGTACAAACATATACTCACATTAAAACTACACAAAGCAGCCATGAATGTCCAGCAGCAGCATGTTACAGAAAGCAACCATATATACATATAAAGGAAAAGTATACATGAGCACTCTTTGGCCTTATGTGAGGCAGTCTTTTGGTCTCCTTATTCCTGTGCTGTCCATAGATAAGTGTGTGTGTATGTGTGTGTGTATGTGTGTGTAGAGAGAGAGCTCTTAAAATTAGGTGGTGTTCTTCATTGTGATAGTAAAGGTAACATGGGTCCCCACCGTTTCTCAAAGACAGGTTTCTGTAGTCTGAGTATGTAATTTGTTCCATCAGGCAGATATCATACACTCTCTGGATCCATATATTATATGTGGTTTTAACCATCTGGTAGTTATGCATTTTAGGGCTACAGTGAGTAATATATTTTAGAAGGTAAGTTGTGGCTTTGCAGTCAATATGTTCTGCAATCCTTCCCAACACTGCTACTGTAGGACTTAAGGGAATATTTACCTTGGAAAACGTCTTTGAGAGCATCAAATATCTGCCTCCAGAATACACAGAGTTTAGGGCAGAGCCACAATATATGAGTATGGTTGGCAGAGTGTGTCCCACAGTTCCTCCAGCATGAACTCAGATGTGTTGGACCCATCTTAGCAGTTATTTCTGGTGTTCTGTAGAATCTGGTGATATTGTTCCATTTAAACTCTCCATGTGTTTGAACTAGTGGTTTGCTGTGCTTCAGTACATATTTCCCACCAGGTGTCATCAGGTATTTCTTTCATTTATTTCTGCCTCCCATCTTTCCCTCATCCTCAGGGAATTATGCTTAACCCTTGTGCAGTCCTGGGCCTGGACCAAAAGAAAAAAAAAAGAAAACGCTCGGGGAGTGGGGTCACGCGGACCCCCAGCTCGTGGTGCAGCTGGACCTTGCGCGGAGGCTCGGTGAGGGGGGGGTTGAGGGAGAGAGGTGTGTGCGTGTGAGGGGGTCACGCGGACCCCGGCAGCGCGGACCCAGGTCTCGTCACGAAACGGAACAAAGGGCTGCGGAGGCAGCTTGGGGTGGGGGAGGTGGGGGTCAGGCGGACCCCCGGTTAAAGCGGGTCCCGTCGCAGCATCAGACAAAGACACCTAAACGGCTGTAACCCTCCATCGATTGCGACGGCGGCCGCGCGGTTGCGGCGGATCGAAAATCCACGCATAGTGTCGGAAGACGTCTCTCGCTGTTTCTGGGGTGGCGTTTGAAGCGCGCCGGGTTTTCTCGACTCTGCAAACGGAACACGCGCACGTCCCGTCGAACGGAGCCACGGCTTGAACCGGTGCGTTTCTTTTGTGTTTGTCCCAGTAGCGACTGGCGGGTGATCCCTGAAGCACACGGGGACGCTCGTTCGGTTTCCGCGACGATCGCTCCTCCCCCGGTTCGCGCTCTCCAATCGGTCCGATTCGGTCCGATTCAGAGACCGGGATCCCCTCGTCGCCGTTCTCGCCGTCGTTGCTGCTGTCACGACCGTACGTGTCCATTCCCAGTGACGTGAGCTTTGGAGAAGGAGCTCGTGAATGTCCCGAGTCGTCGACGCAGACGCGCTCGGCCTACGAGTAGTTGGTGTGTCAATAGGTAGCTTTTCTCGACCATCTTCGGAGGTGGAGAGGGAGAGAGAGAAAGGAAGAGGGGTCAAGCAGACACAGGTGGGCCCCGGCGCTCGTCGTCGTCGGAGGGGTCTCGTCGCGAAACCGGACAGCGGGCCGCGGCGCAGTTGGGGCAGTACGTGAGCGCGCACCTCGAGCACACATGCACGTGGCAGGCGAAGCAAACGATCTTGGTCTTGACGTCCTTGCTCCTGGGACAGACGCGGCACCTCTGCCTCTTGACCGGGGTTTCCCGCGGTTCGTCGCGGCGGGAATCAGGAGTGGAGACGGCTTCTCCTTCTCCTTCTCCTTCTCCTTCTCCTTCTCGCCTTCCTCCTCGCGTTCCTCGTCGTCCCCTGGCCTCGAGCGTCGGGAGAACGAGCGCTTTGCCCAGACGCTCAAGGAACAGCCTTCGTTTGTTGAGTTTGCCCGACATCCAGTCCGGGTGGATCTCCCTCCAGAGGACGAACGCGTTGTAGGCCGCCACGTCCACCATGTTGTGGAAAAGGGCCACGGGCCACCTAGAAGTCTTTCTCCTGCAGCTGTAGGTCCCCACAACCTTGTCTAGGTTGTCGACGCCTCCCTTGGTGCGATTGTAATGCAGCACCATTGAGGGTTTCGCAGAGCCGCCCCCGCCGCCGTCGGGGTTGCTGCTCGGCTCCAGCGGCGACCCGGAGGGCCCGACGTAGCGCGGAGAGGTGGTGAGGAGTAGCACGTTCTTGTTCTTTTTCGCCACATAGGACAGGACGACCGCGTTGGGTGACCAGCCGTCCGGGCCGCCGCGGAGCACCGCGGAGCACCGCGGCCTGGGTGGAGCCGACGGCCCTGCCCTTGACGCAGCGCAGCTCTCTGGGGATCTCAGGCCTGTTGGCTCGGAGGGTGCCCAGCAATGTGTGGCCTCTTTCGCGAAAAAGCCTCGTCGCGAGCTCGCGCGACGTGAAGAAGTTGTCGCAGGTGACGTTGCGTCCAGGCGCCAGTCCCTCGGTGAGGTCCATGACCACTCGGGCGGCCAGGTTCTTTACGGGAGGACCGAGCTTGTCGGGCTTGCCGGCGTACACCTGCATTTTCCACGCGTAGCTGGACTGGGCGTCGCACGCGACCCATATCTTGATCCTGTACCTGGCCGGTTTGCTGGGCATGTACTGCCTGAACGGACACCTTCCTGTGGGTGATACGACAAGAAACCAAGAGAGAGTTCAGAAGCTGTCCCAGTTTCACAAACACGCAGGCAGAAATCCAAACAAAAGTACACAAAAAATATACATTGAGGAATTGAGGAAAGCCTAATATCCGTCCCATACATGCCAATATCATCACAATCACCACAGAGAGACAGTCGGACACACATGCACCAAGCGAGTGAAAGAGTTCAGAACGTATCTCAGTTTCACAAGCACACAGGGAGAAAAACCAAATAAAAGCCCCCCCCCAAAAAAAAATACAAAAAGTACAAAAAAAAATACAGTGAGGAAAACCGACTATCCATCCCATACGTCCCATCATCATCATCATCATCATCATCATCACACAAACCTCTAAACGGCACCAGTCTCTCATCCACGGTGACCTCGGGTCCCGGTCGGTACATGAGAGGCAAGCGCCCGCACCACTCATCCCACACCGCTCTGACCGGGGCCAGCTTGTCGTATTGACCGCGGTCGTTGCGACGCCTGGCCTCTCTGGTCTCTCGGTCGTCGAACCGCAGGGCGCTCGAGTAAGCCCGGAAGGTCTTGAGCGGCATCGTGGCTCTGAACACAGACCTGCCGCTCTCTGCGTCCCACAGGCTCTCGCAGGCCTCGCCTCGCGACCTGTACACGCCGGCGAGTATCAGCAGCCCCACGTAGGCTCGGAACTCGGCGCGGCCCATGGGCTTCCAACCGTCGATGGCGGTGCGGCGCCTGGACGCTTCCAGGTTGGTCATCGCGACCACGGCGTCCTCTATCTCGGGCGTAAAGTACGCCATGAACGAGGACGCCTCATCTCGGACCGCGGCTAGAGCCTCTTCGGTGGGGCCTCCTCGCTGCTCTAGGTCGCGGGGTTTGGGATAAATCGACTGCGACGATTGCTCGTCCTCTTCTTCTTCTTCTTCTTCTCCTTCTTCTTCTTCTTCTTCTTCTTCTTCTTCTTCTTCTTCTCCATCGTAGTCGTCGGTGTCGTCTTCGTCGCTACCATCTTCGTGATAATCGTCATCGCCGCCACCTTTGTGGCAATCGCCTACAGCTTCGTCGTAATCTACGTCGTCGTCTTCACTGTAATTATCATTGCGACCATCATCACCGCCATCCTCAGTGCCCCCCATAGCATCCTCGTCGCGAAGCTCGGCCTCAGAGTGCTCGTTGTCATCTTGCGACTCTTTTTCCGAGTCATCTTCCGAGTCATCTTCCGAGTCGTCACCCTGGTAATGTTGCGATGAGATTTCAAAGCCGGATGCTTGCGCCTCAGCCCAAACAAAGGCAATTTTCTTGTCATGTTCAAACTCGTCAGTTAGATGGACACTGACTTCTTCTTCTTCTTCTTCTTCTTCTTCTTCTTCTTCTTCTTCTTCTGTCTTTCTGGAGAAGGTTTCGTGTTCGGACCTGTCTATTATGTGACCACCGCCGACCGTGTTGTCTTCTGCGTCTTTGCTGGCTAGGCCTTGATAATGAAATGTAGCAGGTCGTAATAGAGTAGCAGGAGCAGCAGCAGCAGCAGCAGTGCACGATGTGCCTAAGTTTCTTCCGCTGAAGGAGCCGCGGTTTCCCCAAGAGGTTTGCGACGCTGACGCAGATGTTGATGCCGTTGATGCTGCTACGCCTCGATCCCTCCTCGCCACCCACGGCCTGGTGCGGGACATGTCCTTGTCAGTGGTGTGCACTCTTTCTGTCTTTCTGGCTGGCAATTTGTCCGCAACCCCGACACGCTTAGTAACTCGTATTTCGCTACCTTTACCGATGTTGTGGTGGGGTATTTCGCTACCCCGCGTTACTCGCAACGGGGTATTTCGTTACCCCTGTCTCATCACCTCGGGGGTATTTGCCGACCCCTTAGTAGCCACAATGGGGGTGTTTCGCCACCCCAACGCACATTCGTAAGTGTGTGTGTGTATGTGTGTGTAGAGAGAGAGCTCTTAAAATTAGGTGGTGTTCTTCATTGTGATAGTAAAAGTAACATGGGTCCCCACCGTTTCTCAAAGACAGGTTTCTGTAGTCTGAGTATGTAATTTGTTCCATCAGGCAGATATCATACACTCTCTGGATCCATATATTATATGTGGTTTTAACCATCTGGTAGTTATGCATTTTAGGGCTACAGTGAGTAATATATTTTAGAAGGTAAGTTGTGGCTTTGCAGTCAATATGTTCTGCAATCCTTCCCAACACTGCTACTGTAGGACTTAAGGGAATATTTACCTTGGAAAACGTCTTTGAGAGCATCAAATATCTGCCTCCAGAATACACAGAGTTTAGGGCAGAGCCACAATATATGAGTATGGTTGGCAGAGTGTGTCCCACAGTTCCTCCAGCATGAACTCAGATGTGTTGGACCCATCTTAGCAGTTATTTCTGGTGTTCTGTAGAATCTGGTGATATTGTTCCATTTAAACTCTCCATGTGTTTGAACTAGTGGTTTGCTGTGCTTCAGTACATATTTCCCACCAGGTGTCATCAGGTATTTCTTTCATTTATTTCTGCCTCCCATCTTTCCCTCATCCTCAGGGAATTATGCTTAACCCTTGTGCAGTCCTGGGCCTGGACCAAAAGAAAAAAAAAAGAAAACGCTCGGGGAGTGGGGTCACGCGGACCCCCAGCTCGTGGTGCAGCTGGACCTTGCGCGGAGGCTCGGTGAGGGGGGGGTTGAGGGAGAGAGGTGTGTGCGTGTGAGGGGGTCACGCGGACCCCGGCAGCGCGGACCCAGGTCTCGTCACGAAACGGAACAAAGGGCTGCGGAGGCAGCTTGGGGTGGGGGAGGTGGGGGTCAGGCGGACCCCCGGTTAAAGCGGGTCCCGTCGCAGCATCAGACAAAGACACCTAAACGGCTGTAACCCTCCATCGATTGCGACGGCGGCCGCGCGGTTGCGGCGGATCGAAAATCCACGCATAGTGTCGGAAGACGTCTCTCGCTGTTTCTGGGGTGGCGTTTGAAGCGCGCCGGGTTTTCTCGACTCTGCAAACGGAACACGCGCACGTCCCGTCGAACGGAGCCACGGCTTGAACCGGTGCGTTTCTTTTGTGTTTGTCCCAGTAGCGACTGGCGGGTGATCCCTGAAGCACACGGGGACGCTCGTTCGGTTTCCGCGACGATCGCTCCTCCCCCGGTTCGCGCTCTCCAATCGGTCCGATTCGGTCCGATTCAGAGACCGGGATCCCCTCGTCGCCGTTCTCGCCGTCGTTGCTGCTGTCACGACCGTACGTGTCCATTCCCAGTGACGTGAGCTTTGGAGAAGGAGCTCGTGAATGTCCCGAGTCGTCGACGCAGACGCGCTCGGCCTACGAGTAGTTGGTGTGTCAATAGGTAGCTTTTCTCGACCATCTTCGGAGGTGGAGAGGGAGAGAGAGAAAGGAAGAGGGGTCAAGCAGACACAGGTGGGCCCCGGCGCTCGTCGTCGTCGGAGGGGTCTCGTCGCGAAACCGGACAGCGGGCCGCGGCGCAGTTGGGGCAGTACGTGAGCGCGCACCTCGAGCACACATGCACGTGGCAGGCGAAGCAAACGATCTTGGTCTTGACGTCCTTGCTCCTGGGACAGACGCGGCACCTCTGCCTCTTGACCGGGGTTTCCCGCGGTTCGTCGCGGCGGGAATCAGGAGTGGAGACGGCTTCTCCTTCTCCTTCTCCTTCTCCTTCTCCTTCTCGCCTTCCTCCTCGCGTTCCTCGTCGTCCCCTGGCCTCGAGCGTCGGGAGAACGAGCGCTTTGCCCAGACGCTCAAGGAACAGCCTTCGTTTGTTGAGTTTGCCCGACATCCAGTCCGGGTGGATCTCCCTCCAGAGGACGAACGCGTTGTAGGCCGCCACGTCCACCATGTTGTGGAAAAGGGCCACGGGCCACCTAGAAGTCTTTCTCCTGCAGCTGTAGGTCCCCACAACCTTGTCTAGGTTGTCGACGCCTCCCTTGGTGCGATTGTAATGCAGCACCATTGAGGGTTTCGCAGAGCCGCCCCCGCCGCCGTCGGGGTTGCTGCTCGGCTCCAGCGGCGACCCGGAGGGCCCGACGTAGCGCGGAGAGGTGGTGAGGAGTAGCACGTTCTTGTTCTTTTTCGCCACATAGGACAGGACGACCGCGTTGGGTGACCAGCCGTCCGGGCCGCCGCGGAGCACCGCGGAGCACCGCGGCCTGGGTGGAGCCGACGGCCCTGCCCTTGACGCAGCGCAGCTCTCTGGGGATCTCAGGCCTGTTGGCTCGGAGGGTGCCCAGCAATGTGTGGCCTCTTGCGCGAAAAAGCCTCGTCGCGAGCTCGCGCGACGTGAAGAAGTTGTCGCAGGTGACGTTGCGTCCAGGCGCCAGTCCCTCGGTGAGGTCCATGACCACTCGGGCGGCCAGGTTCTTTACGGGAGGACCGAGCTTGTCGGGCTTGCCGGCGTACACCTGCATTTTCCACGCGTAGCTGGACTGGGCGTCGCACGCGACCCATATCTTGATCCTGTACCTGGCCGGTTTGCTGGGCATGTACTGCCTGAACGGACACCTTCCTGTGGGTGATACGACAAGAAACCAAGAGAGAGTTCAGAAGCTGTCCCAGTTTCACAAACACGCAGGCAGAAATCCAAACAAAAGTACACAAAAAATATACATTGAGGAATTGAGGAAAGCCTAATATCCGTCCCATACATGCCAATATCATCACAATCACCACAGAGAGACAGTCGGACACACATGCACCAAGCGAGTGAAAGAGTTCAGAACGTATCTCAGTTTCACAAGCACACAGGGAGAAAAACCAAATAAAAGCCCCCCCCCCAAAAAAAATACAAAAAGTACAAAAAAAAATACAGTGAGGAAAACCGACTATCCATCCCATACGTCCCATCATCATCATCATCATCATCATCATCACACAAACCTCTAAACGGCACCAGTCTCTCATCCACGGTGACCTCGGGTCCCGGTCGGTACATGAGAGGCAAGCGCCCGCACCACTCATCCCACACCGCTCTGACCGGGGCCAGCTTGTCGTATTGACCGCGGTCGTTGCGACGCCTGGCCTCTCTGGTCTCTCGGTCGTCGAACCGCAGGGCGCTCGAGTAAGCCCGGAAGGTCTTGAGCGGCATCGTGGCTCTGAACACAGACCTGCCGCTCTCTGCGTCCCACAGGCTCTCGCAGGCCTCGCCTCGCGACCTGTACACGCCGGCGAGTATCAGCAGCCCCACGTAGGCTCGGAACTCGGCGCGGCCCATGGGCTTCCAACCGTCGATGGCGGTGCGGCGCCTGGACGCTTCCAGGTTGGTCATCGCGACCACGGCGTCCTCTATCTCGGGCGTAAAGTACGCCATGAACGAGGACGCCTCATCTCGGACCGCGGCTAGAGCCTCTTCGGTGGGGCCTCCTCGCTGCTCTAGGTCGCGGGGTTTGGGATAAATCGACTGCGACGATTGCTCGTCCTCTTCTTCTTCTTCTTCTTCTCCTTCTTCTTCTTCTTCTTCTTCTTCTTCTTCTTCTTCTTCTCCATCGTAGTCGTCGGTGTCGTCTTCGTCGCTACCATCTTCGTGATAATCGTCATCGCCGCCACCTTTGTGGCAATCGCCTACAGCTTCGTCGTAATCTACGTCGTCGTCTTCACTGTAATTATCATTGCGACCATCATCACCGCCATCCTCAGTGCCCCCCATAGCATCCTCGTCGCGAAGCTCGGCCTCAGAGTGCTCGTTGTCATCTTGCGACTCTTTTTCCGAGTCATCTTCCGAGTCATCTTCCGAGTCGTCACCCTGGTAATGTTGCGATGAGATTTCAAAGCCGGATGCTTGCGCCTCAGCCCAAACAAAGGCAATTTTCTTGTCATGTTCAAACTCGTCAGTTAGATGGACACTGACTTCTTCTTCTTCTTCTTCTTCTTCTTCTTCTTCTTCTTCTTCTTCTGTCTTTCTGGAGAAGGTTTCGTGTTCGGACCTGTCTATTATGTGACCACCGCCGACCGTGTTGTCTTCTGCGTCTTTGCTGGCTAGGCCTTGATAATGAAATGTAGCAGGTCGTAATAGAGTAGCAGGAGCAGCAGCAGCAGCAGCAGTGCACGATGTGCCTAAGTTTCTTCCGCTGAAGGAGCCGCGGTTTCCCCAAGAGGTTTGCGACGCTGACGCAGATGTTGATGCCGTTGATGCTGCTACGCCTCGATCCCTCCTCGCCACCCACGGCCTGGTGCGGGACATGTCCTTGTCAGTGGTGTGCACTCTTTCTGTCTTTCTGGCTGGCAATTTGTCCGCAACCCCGACACGCTTAGTAACTCGTATTTCGCTACCTTTACCGATGTTGTGGTGGGGTATTTCGCTACCCCGCGTTACTCGCAACGGGGTATTTCGTTACCCCTGTCTCATCACCTCGGGGGTATTTGCCGACCCCTTAGTAGCCACAATGGGGGTGTTTCGCCACCCCAACGCACATTCGTAAGTTACGATGGCAAACACTGGGGTCTGGAGGGACCAACAACTCTCAACTTCACATCATCGTCATCATCATCATCATCATCATCATCATCATCATCATCATCTTCTTCTTCTCCTTCTCGGTTGTGTTCGCGTAAACCGACCTAAGCGAGGACCTCGGACTCTGCCTGCCTCAGCATCCTCCTTTCTCCTTCTCCTCGGTTCTCCTGCGCCTCGCTGTCGGACGCTTAGCTTTGCAGAGGGCAGTGTTCGCGTAAACCGGCTTCCATGAGGACCTCGGACTCCCCCCTGCATCCTTATCCTCCTACCTCCTGCTGCTCTGTTCTCCTGCTCCTCGAAGGCGAGCACTTAGCCGGATGGGCCCCGGGTTACGCGTAAACCTGCCTAAGTGGGGACCTCGGACTCTCTCTGACTCCCTGTCCTCTTTCCTCCTTCTGGTCCGTTGTCTTGCGCCTCGCAGGTGAGCGCTTTGCCGGATGGGGCCCGAGTTACGTGTAAACCGGCCTAAGTGGGGACCTCGGGCGCTCTGTGTTCCGTGGGTACTGTGTGACCCCTTAGTAATCACGATGGGGTATTTCGCAACCCCAATGTACATTCGTAAGTTACGATGGCAAACACTGGGGTCTGGAGGGACCCCGAACCGCCGGAGGAAACAACTCTCAACTTCACATCATCATCATCATCATCATCATCATCATCTTCTTCTCCTTCTCGGTTGTGTTCGCGTAAACCGACCTAAGCGAGGACCTCGGACTCTCCCTGCCTCAGCATCCTCCTTTCTCCTTCTCCTCGGTTCTCCTGCGCCTCGCTGTCGGACGCTTAGCTCTGCAGAGGGCAGTGTTCGCGTAAACCGCCTTATCCTCCTGCCTCCTGCTGCTCCGTTCTCCTGCTCCTCACAGGGGAGCGTTTAGCCGGATGGGCCTCGGGTTACGCGTAAACCGGCCTTCGAGAGGAGCAGGGATGTTCTCTACTCCACGATTACTATGGGGTCAAAGCGTACCCACGATGGGGTATTTCGCAACCCCAATACACATTCGTAAGTTACGATGGCAAACACTGGGGTCTGGAGGGACCCCGAACCGCCATTCGTAAGTTACGATGGCAAACACTGGGGTCCGGAGGGACCCCGAACCGCCGGAGGAAACAACTCTCAACTTCACATCATCATCATCATCATCATCATCGTCGTCTCCTTCTCGGCAGTCTTCGCGTAAACGGGCCTAAGTGAGGACCTCGGACTCTCCCTGCCTCCAAGTCCTCCTTCCTCCTTCTGTTCCGTTCTCCTGCTCCTCACAGGGGAGCGTTTAGCCGGATGGGCCTCGGGTTACGCGTAAAACGGCCTTCGACAGGAGCAGGGATGTTCTCTACTCCACGATTACTATGGGGTCAAAGCGTACCCACGATGGGGTATTTCACAACCCCAATACACATTCGTGAGTTACAATGGCAAACACTGGGGTCTGGAGGGACCCCGAACCACCATTCGTAAGTTACGATGGCAAACACTGGGGTCCGGAGGGACCCCGAACCGCCGGAGGAAACAACTCTCAACTTTAGATCGTCATCATCATCATCATCATCATCATCATCATCATCATCATCATCGTCGTCTCCTTCTCGGCAGTGTTCGCGTAAACCGGCCTAAGTGAGGACCTCGGACTCTCTTTGCCTCCTAGTCCTGCGACCTCCTTCTGCTCCATTCTCCTGCTCCTCGCAGGTGAGCGCTTTGCCGGATGGGCCTTGGGTTACGCGTAAATGGGCCTGAGTGAGGACTTCGGGCTCTCCGTTGCTCCTCGTCCTCCTTGCTCCTTCTCCTTCGTTCTCAAGCGCCTCGCTAGTGAAAGAGAAGCTGTTTGGCCTTCCTATTACGCGAACACCGCCCTCCAGTTGGACCTCGGGCTCTCCGTTGCTCCTCGTCCTCCTTGCTCCCTCTACATCGTTCTCAAGCGCCTCGCTAGTGAAAGAGAAGCTGTTTGGCCTTCCTATTACGCGAACACTGCCCTCCAGTTGGACCTCGGGCTCTCCGTTGCTCCTCGTACTCCTTACTCCCTCCACATCTTTCTCAAGCGCCTCGCTAGTGAAAGAACAGCTCTGTGGCCTGCCTACTACGCGAACACCGCCCTCCGTTTGGACTTCAGACACTCCTTGCCTCCTCCTCATCCTTGCTCCCTCTACATCTTTCTCAAGCGCCTCGCTAGTGAAAGAGCAGCTCTGTGGCCTGCCTACTACGCGAACACCGCCCTCCGTTTGGACTTCAGACACTCCTTGCCTCCTCCTCATCCTTGCTCCCTCTACATCGTTCTCAAGTGCCTCGGTAGCATACGCTTAGGTCTACGGAGGGCGGGTTACGCGAACACAGCCTTCCGTTTGGACCTCGGACCCTCGCTCTCACGGGCCTAGCTGGCGAGCCCTTAGCTTTGGGGAGGGTGGGTTTCGCGAACACCACCGTCTTTGAGGAACCCAGAACCTCCTACACACACACACACACACACACACACACACACACACGAGGCAGTGAGGAGGAGAAGGAGGTTGTTGCTACGCCCGCGTCGCGAAACCAGGGCTCATTGTGTGTGCGCCCGGAGCAGCTACGGGGAAACACGTGGGACAACTGACCAGTTTGGGGTCATGGTTTATTCAACGCGTATTTTCAGTGTGGTCTAACTTGGTAATCTGATCTGAAAGACTTTCCCTGAATGTGCCTTAATTTCACCTCTTTTTCCTTTCTCCTTTTCTTAGCTTACTGAAAATGTTGGCGACCAAAGGCCGGATTCAGGGACGTGTGCTGCTTGTGCTACTCGCGTTACGTGGGCAAACTGCTCGCTGTCATCATCGATACAAAGGTAAAGTGCAATCCCAGGGTTGTGTGCTGCTTGTGGTACTCGCTTTATGTAGACAAACTGCTTGCTGTCAACATCGATACAAAGATAACAAAAGAATAGCCTAGTGTAACGTAGTGTTTCATGTTTTGTTTTGTTTTTTTCTAGAATGATTCAAATGTAACCATCGTTTCCCCAACCCCGCAGGCTCTGCGACCCGTGAAGAACTGAGACTCCTTCTGGTCGGTAAAACAGGCTCGAGAAAGAGTGCGTCCGGAAACACCATCCTGGGGGATGCGTACGCTTTCAAAGAGGACGTTTCGCCCGAGTCTGTCACCGACGGCTGTCTCAGAAAAGAGGCAGAGGGCGAAGACATAAGAACAATCGCTGCGATCGACACTCCGGGGCTGTCTTCTGGATGAAATAGATGAAATGATGGTGGATTTCAATGGAGGAAACCACTACACCAACGAGATGTATAAGGCGGCCCAGAAGAAACTCGAAAGAGAAAGGCTGAAGAGGAGAAAGGAGGAAGAGCAAAGAAAAAGGGAAGAAGAGGAGAGGATCGAATTGAAGGAGCGGTGTAAATTCTTCGGCCTCGCTTCCCTGGGATTATTTGGCGCAGGAGCGTACTTTACATCTTATGTTCTCATGGGGCTCGGTGGAGCCCTTGGATATTCTCAGTAAAATTGTACACTGGCAATGTTCGCTTGGCTAAACCCACCCCGTTTCTCCTTGTTACACTACGAAGGCTGAGTTTCATTTCACTTGTTTTCTCGGATTTCTAGTTCTAATGCAGTCTATGTACTTACTTACTTACTTACTTACTTACTTACTTACTTACTCGCTGAATGTTTGCCTATGCTGTAGCTGTTCTATGAAGTGGCTATAAACAACGACAAAAAAATAAGCCCCCCTTTCTAATATTTTCAAAAGAAGGCGATTGTCTCGTTCGTTCGGAAACTTTTTTTTTGTCAAAACCGTCTTCCTCGCTCAATACCGAGGGAGATAAAAAGAAAGAGATGGACTCTGCACCCCTGCGTTGCGACGAGGAGGACCGTTCCTCGGACAGCTCAGCTGACAGTTCCTCGGAAGAGGGGGAGATACTGTCCGACGCGGAGTGTGATGCAGCGGCGGGCGAGCGGCAAGACGCCGAGCTTGACGGTTGGGCGTCTTCTTCACTCGTCGATACCGTGAAAACTGCGGTGTATCACCTACTCGACATAGTGATCAACGAGTACCGCACCGACGCGTGCAACGGGTGCAAGATCAATCACCCCAGCCAGAGACAACACGAGTGTCTGCGAGTCTTGGAGGATGACTTTTACGCCGAACATTATTACAGCATCAGGAAAAGACTCCTCACGCCTCGTTTCATTCCTTCCATTCAACGTCTCCTGATCGCCCGCAACATTGAAGCGGACGACGTCAAGGTCGGCACCGTGGCGGAGACGCTGTTGCATGAGCTGAAATCGGCGAGGAAAATCTTCGACGCCATCACCGAGGCCTACGACAAACTGGTGGGAGAGGATGTGGTGAAAATCGGCCAGCTGCGACTGGTCACAGAGTGTTACAAAGGAGATTACTGAGATTCGTTTGTAACGAAAGGCTGATTCTTTCAATGCACGCATCCTACGGTGATATTTTTATCATGTATTCACAGCCACCGGAGGCGCTGTACAGCACCGAGCGCCTGAAACACGGACAGTTTGTTGATATTGTAATAAAAAATAAAGCTGCGGGGGGGAGGGGGGGGCGTTTTAAAAACGCACCCCCCCCCATTGCGCATGTCCCTAAAATGGTATGCCTGGATAGGTCGTCATTTCCCTCTGTGGCTGCCACTCCCATTTCAATTTTTCTCCTAGTTTCGGGCAGGCTCTATGACGTTCGTCCACAGGAGGCGCTGTACAGCACCGAGCGCCTGAAACACGGACAGTTTGTTGATATTTTTTTAATGTAAACCTTCTTTTTTTTTCATGTAAACCTGTTCTTGACATATCTATTGAGATTCGTTTGTCTTGAAAGGCTGATTCAACCCCGTTGTTGACTTTTATTTTGCCTTCCAGATTGCCTCAGTTGTATCGTGAGTGTAATTTCAAATAAAATAAAATAAAACTCAGAAGCGTCTGTGTGTTGTATTCTTCTTCTTCTTCTTCTTCTCATTATTATTATTATTATTATTATTATTATTATTGTGATTATGCTTCATTTTCATGTACTGGGGTATCAATGACCCCCATGGTGCCGCAGCATCTTCTGTGCGTGGTCCCCAAGTGCTACGTTTTCTTTCCCGATCCCCTGACGAACCCATTAGAATCGCTCTGGGGCACTCTTCGACCCCAAATGATCGTTCTGTTTTTTTTTTTACATTTTCATACACCGGTCTCTACTGAGGGTGGGGTACTCTGGGACCCCCGGGGTCTGGGGCTGCCCCGAAGGGGAGCACGAGGGTTAACATTTTCATTCACCGGTCTCTACTGAGGGTGGGGTACTCTGGGACCCCCGGGGTCTGGGGTTGCCCCGAAGGGGAGCATGAGGGTTAAGACACCCCTGACTGTCCTTATCTGCCGTTCCCAAACACCTCCCATGTGACTGGCGTCAGGCACATTCATAACAAAGTCACACTGTTTCCTGGCCAGGTAAGCAGACAGTCTGTCCTTATCTACTTCCTTTAAGGCCTCTGTCAGTTCATTTTTTGCCCCAACAAAGTTTGTTCCTTGATCAGATCTGATTTGTCTGATGGCTCCACGAATAGCTATAAAACACCGTAAAGCATTTATGAAGGCATCTGTCGTGAGATCTTCCAACATTTCTATGTGGATTGATCTAGAGGACAAACAAGAGAATATAAGACCGTACCTCTTATAGTCCTTGCGGTTTTGCTTAGTATGGAAAGGTCCAAAGCAATCCATCCCGCAATAGGAAAATGGTGGTGAGGGGTCAACACGAGCGGCCAGTAAATCAGCCATCCTTTGTGTTTCTGTTGGCCTGCGAGCTCTCCTGCATGTAACACATTGCTTAATGTGATTAGCCACCACTTTGCTCCCACCAACAACCCAGAAGCCATTTGCTCTCAGCTCATTAAGTGTCTGTCCTCTGCCTTGATGCTGGGTTTTCTCATGGCACTGATCTAAAATCAGGTGTGTAATTATGCCATGTTTGGGTAGGATTATTGGATGCCTCAAGTCAAGCGGTAAGGAAGCCTTCCTTAACCGCCCTCCTACCCTGAGAACACAGTCTTGCAATATTGGGTCAAGTTGGAACAAAGGATGGCTCTGTGGTAATTTACCATGGCTGAGTGTTTGTATTTCCTCCTTGAAAGCATCTTCTTGTGCTAATTTTATAAGCACATGACTTGCTTTTCTCCTGTCTTCCACATTTATACCCTTTGTTGCATTGGCTCTTTTGGCTAGTTGCTGGATCCTAGCAACTACATTACTGCTGTATGCCATTTTGAGAACCTTTTGAGTCTCTCCAAGAAGTTCCTGTCCTCTACTACCTTTGTTTGTAGTATTTGTGTCGTTTTGACCTCTGGATCACCTACCAGAAGGTCTGGAGTTGAGTCTGGTGTGACAAACTCTCTTTCCCACAGGAAATGAGGTCCAATGAGCCAATTTGAACTGATCAGTTCCGCTACTGTGAGGCCTCTGGAAGCGTGATCCGCTGGATTTTGATTGGTGTCAACATAGTGCCACTGTGCTGGATCAGTTGCTTCTCTGATTCTTTGCACTCTATTAGCAGCAAAAACGTGAAATCTGCGGGCTTCGTTATTAATGTAGCCCAAAACCACCTGTGAATCAGTCCAGAAATACTCTTGGTCAATTTTGAGCTCCAGTTCCTCTTTTAGCATTCTGCTGACTGCTGCGGACACCACTGCTGCTGTTAATTCCAGCCTTGGTATGGTTACAACTCTCGTGGGTGCAACTCTTGCTTTGCCCATGACTAAGGAGCAATGCACTCTGTCTTCACTCATCACCCGAACATATGAGCACTGACCATACCCGCGATTGCTCGCATCTGAAAAGTGGTGGAGTTCTATTCTCTGGACTTTCCCAAGGCTTTCAGGTACAAAGCATCTTGGGATTTGGAGTCTCTGCAGGTTCTTCAGATCAGTGACCCAACTCTCTCATTGTGGCTTCAATTCACCAGGCAGTGGCTCATCCCATCCAATGCTCTTTAGACACATTTCCTGTAGAATTTTCTTTCCTATTAGAAGGAAAGGAGCCAAGAAGCCTAATGGGTCAAATACAGAGGCTATAATGGACAGAATTCCCCGTCGTGTTACTGGTTTCTCCTCCAGGGCAACTTTAAAGGAGAAGGTGTCACTGCTTACACTCCACCTTACTCCCAACACAGTCTGAACTGGGAGTTCATGATGACTGATGTCCACATCCTAGGCTCCACTAGCTCGTTCACTATCTGGAATTGACTCCAGGACTTCTCTGTTGTTGGATATGAACTTTTGGAGCCGTAGTCTTGCCTTTGCACACACCTTCCGCACATCTCTCACTAGTTCAATGGCTGCATTCACAGTTTTTACACTGATTAGCCCATCATCAACATAGAAACTACATCTGATGAAGTTGGCTGCTGTGGGATGTTCCCTTTCATTTTGGCTCGCAAGATACTTCATTGCATAACTTGCACAGCCTGGTGAGGATGCGGCCCTGAAAAGATGGACTTTCATGCGATATTCTTTTGGCTCTGTGTTTGTTTCACCATTTTCCCACCACAGGAATCGCAAGTAATTTCTGTCTTCTCTGTTTACATGAAATCTGTGAAACATCTTCTCCACATCACAGATGATTGCAATTGGGTGTTGGCGAAATCGGCAGAGTACTCCAGTCAAACTGTTAATGAGATCGGGTCCAGTCAAGAAGTGATCATTCAGAGCTGTGCCACTGTACTTTGCAGAGCAGTCAAACACAACCCTGATTTTTTCCAGTTTTCTCGGGTGATAGACGCCTTGATGTGGAATATACCACATATTTCCTTCTCTGGGATCATCTTCAGCTCTTTCAGCATCACCTTCCTTGAAGACATTGTCCATGAACCTTACATAATCGTCCTTAAATTTGGGATTTTTCTCAAACTTCCCTTTCAGGTGCTTAAGTCGTACCAGAGCCAGACGCTTATTTTCTGGCAGCTGAGGGCGTGCCTTAAAGCGAAGTGGCATCTCTAGGTGCCCATCAGCATTCTGGTGTATTTTCTCATTTAGCAGTTGCATGAACTGTATGTCATCTTGTGATATGCTCTTTTCTCCAGGAGCTGTGTCTTTGAAGTCTGACTCAAGTACTCTGATGATGGTGGCTGGTGTCAAGGGTGGAAGTTCCTTAACAGATAAGCGATGGCACAGGCCTGTCACTTCTGCTGATGTTGCCATTTTTTGTGAACTGCCAACAATGCTCCAGCCCAGGTCTGTCTTGATTGCATATGGCTCTTCGTCACCTCCCGCGATTACTTGCCGTGGTGCCAGTGCTCTAGGACAGTCGTAGCCATCTTTTAGTGGGAATGGATGTTTGTATCTGTGTGTGCCTGTATGTCTGTGTCTATATGTCAGGTTGGGTATCAGACGCAACCTCTCTAGGGACATCTCAGGCCCTCCAAGGTATGGAGGCCTATCTCCCCCCACCACTTCCCCTGCCAGTGGCAGACGCCCTCAGACATGGGTGCGTTGGTGGTTCTTTGTGTCCGGGGATGGGCGTCCAGGTACACACCGGCTCACTCCTTGGTGGCTGCTTGTCGGGGCCTGGAGCCTGGGGCTCGCTCAGGCCACTTCGAGGGTGGGGTGCCCTCAGCTCTTTCTGGGATAGTGGCGCGGCTGCCCCTTTGTTGGTCTTCCTTGGTCTCTTGTGTTCTGAGGACCTCTGGATGTCTGGAGTCTTGATCTCCTCCATACCTGCTTCATGCCCTGGAGGACGGGGCTGTGGCTCCCCACACCCTCTAGCAGATCATTACATGAAGGAACCTTTTAAATACAAGCGTGCTCATGCTCACAGGTGTACACATGGGTGATCACACACACAAACTACACCCTTTTTGGCTCCTACCTCAAAGCACACTGTGCGCTGTCGATCTTGCGTGCTGCACAATAATGTTTAATATTTAGTATTTACTGTTATATTCCCATATATCATTGTGATGTTGTTTATTATGTTGCTCTTTTTTTTCTTCTGCTTGTTTTCTCTTTTTTGTCTCTCAACAGGTGATCCAGGTGATTGATATATGTATTTTTTGTCTGCTTATTTTGTTGGTTTTAGTTTTTTGCACTTTATCCCCATCCCTCTTCCCCGCTGTTTTTTTCCCCTCTTTCTTTCTCCCTTTTCTTTTCCCCAGTGAAGTCTGTCCCGTATTTAACAAGTGAAAATAAAATAAAATAAACAATAAAAGGTGAATCAAATAGACCATTACGGCAAGGCTGGGATGGTCCATTTGGTAAAGTAAATCCCTTGGGCCTCTTTCTTCGCCTTTAGACAATAATTCTGATGGCAAAAGAGCCAAACGGGACAGGCCAAAAAAAACAAAATACAAACAAACAAAAAAAAACCTCATGGTTGTTATACTACATTACACATGGAGGCATTTTGCAGATGGGGCAATGTGCCACTCAATAGCTTCTTAGAAAATAATCTATGAAAGTGTTTCTATTTTGCAAAATCAAGCAGGGCAATAGGAATTAAAGCTATCACACTAACCGCAAAAGATTGCGTTTGTCCCCCGGTATAGTTTTACTGTATGGTTTAGTAGCAAATTAGATAAAAATAAAAAGCATCTCATTTCTTCCTTCTTTCATATTTTATAATAATGATTGGTTTAATGGATTTGCAGTAAATTTCATGTGCTCTGCACAAAGGGAAGATTATTTTTTTTAAAAAGTATCAGTGTCCAAAAATGTACAGACCCAGCTGTTCCATAGCGTTGAGTCACCTCCCAAAAGGAGGAGAGCTTGTTTATTTCACAGGGTCAGTGCTCTTTTACCTCGAGTGCACTTGTGAGGACACTTCTCCACACTTTAAATGTGCTCTGATGATGGGAACTTGTGGTAACATTTAGTCTTAACTGACATAACATATTGCATCTATAAATGTGATTAAAATGTTTACCCATGACTAACTTTTTTCATTCAGAACAAACAGCATATTTCAGGTTAGGGCTGCACAACTATTTTGTCCAATATTAAAATGACAGTTGTCACAATTATTCACAGATTGTAGTGGCAAAATGTGTTTTGATTGCACTGTCGTGTCAGAATACTGCTTTCACCTTTACATTGTGCTACACTCATGTTAAATAATCTTCATAA
The DNA here is from genome assembly GCF_036321145.2 of Pelmatolapia mariae. NCBI lineage: Eukaryota > Metazoa > Chordata > Actinopteri > Cichliformes > Cichlidae > Pelmatolapia > Pelmatolapia mariae. Next base: position 97,673 of record NC_086227.1, read on the forward strand.
ATTAATGTTTACAAACAAAAAATATAAAGTTTTCCACTCTGTTATTTGTACCTGCACAATAGATGTGAATGAAACTCAAACCTATATGAGCTCCTTCTCTGTTTCCCTGCAACATTTTGTGTAGATCTAATTCTTTGCCACATAAATAAACTTCTGATGTGTTTACAGTAAATGTATTTGATGTTAGCTTATTTTGTTACTTTTAGTGGGCCTATGACATTCAGTACCCAGTTATTATTATACCACTTAAAATGTTAAGTGTAAATCATCCCCAGCCCACAATAGTAGCTGAATTTACTACCATTTCAGATCTTTTTACTTTCAATAAGAAACCACCGATGTGTAAAACAGGCTGACAACAGAATGATGTAAAACACACTGCTGTAACTGTGCAGCTCTCAGGTTTTATCTATTGTTTCTCTGTGCGGCCAGCAGGGGGAGGTATTCTGCTTAATATTATTATTATTTTAAATATTAATGAAAACAGTTTTCTTGAAATTTGCAAATCTGTTATCTGCTTTTATGACATTTTTCACTGTGGATTACAACAACATCAAGATTAGAAAATGAAATACATTTATAGTAGGTGATCATTAATCAGTGTTCTTGGCACTAATAGAGGGCCCCAAAAATCAAAATTTCCTTAGGGCCCCATGGAGGGCCAACCCTTTTCACACTTCAAGGTTTGTGCCCAAAATACAATCATCCATCCTTCCATCTATTTATTTTCTTCCGCTTCTATAATTCAGGGTCACGGGGAAGCTGGATCCCAGTTGTTTTTCACACAGAGGGCCAAGCAGTAGAGGGAGCTGCCGACCTCCCAGCAATACATGTAAAAGCTGTATTTTATACTAACTCTGGTCAACTTTATCTATCATAAAAATTTGTTTGATGATCTGAAACATAAGTGTGGCAAATATGCAAATAGCTAAGACATCAGGATGGGGTAAATCCTTTCTCACTGCACTTCTGTTAGGCGACTGAATGAAGAGACAAAGTCAGCAGTCTGGCTATGAATGTCTTTAATGTTTCCCAGATCAGAATCACAGCATACAGTGTATAATAACTTCTAAAGTAAACAGAAATATCATCACCTCATTTATTTATATAATTTTACTTTACTTTTTTTTAATAATCATCTTTTTTTTATTCCATTATTTAACATTTTTCTTCATCTCAAGTCTCGAGTTTCTGAGTTCAACAAAGAAAGTAGAAACAAGACAACAGGTGCAGATTTGCAATGGACACCAAGCTGAGGGTTTCTCTGTGGGTGTCACTGTCTCTGTGCACGTTTGACACTGTGGACGTGACACGGGATCATCCAATCATGAAGTTTTGCCTTGCTGACAGTTTTTGAGTGTTGAAGTAAAATAAATCCAGCAGTTAAACCACAGAAAGGACAAAGTGTGGCTCTAACAGCTGTTGAACACACACAGACTTTGATGTTCTCCACACGCCACACATCGCTCTGCACTTTTCGAGCATCCAACTGTTTTTCTGCTACATAACATCACTGCACGAGAAAAACAACGGACAGACAGACAGCACAGTGTGACACGAGCAGGTCAGACCACCTGTGTGATCTCATGAGTCTGTGAGGATATGAGGCATCTTATGGTATCAAAGCCTGGAGTCTGTCAAACATGGCTACATGTAAACACTGCTACATGTTAGGTGAGCTAACATTTAACTGACTGCACTTTTTTTCAGTCTCAGTTTAGGTCATTTATGTCCTTACTGCGAATCACTGAAAGGCAAAGCTGGCTTTTATCGCTCTGATGTTACGCACATCATGCAGCACAGATTCATCTCTGATCACAAGACTCATATTTCAAAATAAAAGCGAGCTAAGGCTTGAAAAGAGGACGACGATTTTATAATAATAGCAGAGAAAAGAGCAACGAAACGATTTAAAACTTGATGAAAATGTTTTTCTCACTAGCAAATCCTAATAAACAGCATGACTGGCCCTCTGCTGTGAGGGGGCTGCAGTGGAGATGACTTCAGCGACCTTCCTGCTACAGGATGGTCACATGATAACGATCAACGTTATGACAAAAATACAATAAATGTAGAAAAAACAAAGACAAAACTGATCGGTGGTAAGGATGAACTCATTTGAAACCTCAAGCTAACGGCCATTTTTTTCTTCTCATTACAAACTGCACCTGTTGTCCTTTGTCATCACAAAATAAGCATATCATTCATTCACTCCAAAAAAACAAAAAACAAAACATAAAATAAACAAGAAACTTAATATTTACAAATATTTTTTTCTTACACTTAAAAATGTACAGTTCTGATCTTCTTCCAGATGTTTCATCTCCATCCCGACTCCCAGGTTGGTATTTTCTTCTCTGTCCAGTGACCTCAGAGTGAGCGCTGAATGTGCCACAATGGCGCCCTCTAGTGTTAGCTTATAAAACAGACAAGGAGAAAGAACAGAGCCGAATGAAAGGACTCGTTTGTGTTCTCTCCTCTGCTGTAGCTGTGTGGTGCTGAGGTTAACTACACAACCCGTCGCCGCCTCCTTATACACAGGAGTGAGTACAAAAGGGTTCGTATGGACGCGTCAGTTGGCCGTCCTTCTGCTCGACACTGTTAGCTGAAAGATGATGGGATCATCCTCTGTCCTGTATTTAAGGCTGAGAGTCTTTGTCCAGTCTCTTTTCCACAGCTACTGTCCACAGCACTGATCCACCTGCAGCACAGCCCCAGTCAGTTGTTTTATGATTTACATTGTGCACGTTTCCCTTCCAGTGAGCTTACAAAACCTCTGACAGGAGACGTCAGGCATGTGTTTCCCCCACCTCCCCTTTTAGGCAGTAATAAAATAAAAAAACAAACAATCAAACAGGCCAAAGCTAGAGCACAAGCAAAGACAGCACCGGTGACTAAGTTCTCCCATACTGGACGTACGCTACCATGTGGGCTCAAACAGCAGCACATCAGCTCAGTTTACATACTGTTGACATCTTCATCAGAGGATCAGCAGGGAGCGCTGCTGAGCTGCAGTCGTCTCCACCAGAGTGACGGAGCAGGAATCACAAACAGCACAAACCCACCGTGTTGTTTCTACCCTGTTCAGGAGATCTGAGCCCCCATCCCTTTTTTTGATGTTGCAGCTCTGCACTGCAGGCCCTGAACGCCTCCCGGTTACCTTCAGTGTGCTTAGAGTTTAATTTACAACCGACGAGCTCACAGATCATCTGCAGGCAGGTGAATGAACCCTTAATGTGAGGATAGTAGCAGAGCTGAACTGAGGTCAGAAATAGTGAGGAACGGTGTCGACACAGTGAAGTCAGGTGTTTGGGAGATTTCCTGATTATCAGTTTGGGGGTGGAGGGGGTGTTGGTGTTAAATAACAAAGGTGGTGGAGGATGGAGAGAGGAGGAGGGAGGGAGCGGTGATGATATGGAGGAAGGTGTTTGGTTAAGCAGCAGGAAGGAGCTCATGCTGGAGTCTGAGTTTTTACTGTTGGCCTTTTTCTGCTTTTTTGTTTATTGTTGTCTGACGCAGGCCCGCCTACGCTTGAGTGATGCAGATGTGATATCACACTCACACAGTGACAGCCACTCTTACACACACACACACACACACACACACACACACGTCAGTCAGAATACACATGTGCTAGAAATAAGGGGTCAGACAGGAGCAGCATCAGTCTCTGCTCTGTTTTGTTAAGAACGTAGAAAAATAATTTTGTACAATCAAGCTAGATCGACGGACGCTTTACCTCACGTACCCTAAAAAGAAAAAGTAGTGACAGTGAGATGAAGGGCTGCACATGACACCATGACTGAGTTCACAGCTGTTGCTTTGATTCTAACATTTAAGTCTTTTGGCATCGACTCCGTTTTAATAAATGAGTGCTGGGAGGCGTCGTTTGACTTCAGGAGCTCCTGCGATGCTCTTACTCTGTGGGAGAAAACCAAAAACCAAAAGTAGCAAACATGGAGCGATATGACTCGTTTAGATTTTGGGAAACGTGCATCGACAGGTACAGTGTCCTTTTCCCCGCGTCTTTAAAAATAATTCATGCATAGATCCCCCACTGAGAAAACCCTTTTATATACTTTCTCCTTTGTACACATTTTATATAGAACTATATATAATATCATTTCTCTATATCTATATTTTCAGAAAAATTCTTTCCACACAATAAAAAACAACAATGAAACAAATGCTTCAAACAAAACAACAAAAAAAGAGAAGATGAAAGAAAGAAAATCACGACTGAGGGCCAGTTTGGCACTTTGTCATGAGAACATGACAGAACTCTGTTAGTTGACGGTAAATAGCGATACTCTATTTTTCTTTCGATTTTCTTCTCCCTCGATGAGAATTGAAACACAGCAGTACTTACCTGGCACCTAAAAATGCTGGTAGAATGAAAGATATCAGTGTTTTCATAGTTATATGTTTAGTGTACGCCTCCCCCCTCCAAACTGCTCAGCAGATCGGGAATTTTTAGAGAAGAGCAGGAGGGAGGCGTGTCACATGAGAGGAAGAGAGCAGTAATAAAACACGGATGTAGAAAAGAGAAGCATAATGTGCACATAACACACAGGAGATGGAAAAAGAGATGACGCCAACGTAAAAAAGAGAAAACAGCGAGGAGCGAGAGAGCATTCGTCCCTTTGACAAATGTTGGAGGTCTTGAGCCTGGAAACAGCAGACCGTCTTTGAAAACAGTATCTTTGAAAGATCTGAGTCACCCACCCCACCCCCACCCCAAACTGCTCATCTGCTGCTGTACACTTCAGTTGCACCTCCACATGCCACCAGTGGAGGGAGCTGCCAAGTTTTACAGCACATGACGCAGCAGGTGTAGTTGCTTTTGGAGAAAGAAGAGAATAAGAGGACAGAACGAAGGCCCACGTCTAGAGGCCTCCCTTCCAGAGCGGTAGCAGAGCCAGTGTTCCTGGTCCCTAGGTGGCGCTGTGTCGGGCCTGTCCCTACTATACCCTGGTGGTGGAGTGGGGGTGGGGCAGGGTGTTGTTGTGGCCGGTGGAGGGGAATGTGTTGAAGGCGTGAAGAGGCTGCATGCTGGTGATGGTGCTGGGGATCATGGTGATGGTGTTTGGCGTCATCAGCGGCACGTCGTCGGGGGCGCGGCGCAGCGCCAGGTGTAGTCGGGAGGGCAGGCGGGCCGCAGGATGTCGTGGGGCCGCAGGGGCTCCATGTCGTGGTGAGCGTCGTGCTCCGAGTGCTTCATCTGCAGGGACATGATCTCCTCCTCCTGGCTGTGAGCCAGGTCGTTGGCGGGGCCGCCCCGCTGAGGGGACAGCCGGTGCCGGCGCATCTCGTGCCGCTTGTCACGCTTGTAGTAAAGGGCGGCGAAGGCCAGGACGTTGAGGAAGAGGAGCGACGGGAAGGTAGGGTAAGGATGACGAGAGGTTCGAGGAACGTTGTTTCTGGGCCTCATGGTGCCGGGGTCACGGCCTGCAGGGGAGCGCGTAGTGGTGGGAAAGAGCACGTCGTGCAGGCTGTGAAGATGAGGGACTAATTCCAGCCAAAAGGCCACTTTGTTAGCTCTGTAGTTGTCTCTGACATGAGGTTTCAAACCGATGTGAAGGTACTGCTTGTCCTTCGAGTTGAACTTGGTCCATATGACCTCCTCGAAGCGGCTGGGCTTGGTATGAATGAACTTGGTGTCCTGAGGGACGGGCAGGTTGGGGTCCCTGGTGGAGCATAAAGGTTAAACGTTTCAGTTCAAAGTTATATTCAGTCTCCATTATAAGTAACATGTGGCATCAATACACTGAATACAGACAGGGGGCCCATTCTCTGTGCAACCTTTAAACTATCTAAGACCAACCGGCTGCTCTGGGATCTGGATGCTTTTGGTGAACCAGTATGTTCAATTCTTCAAAGCCACACGGGAATTAAACTAGCAACCCAGATTCAAGTATTCAAGAGGACTAGAGGCTATAAGCATTTTAATTACAGATTCACACTAAAACAAAAAAGATGACATTAAGCTAAATCAGCCGGCAAATTCAGCCCATAATAAGCAGCTGCTATTATTGCACCACTATCATACTTTACTGCAACAGTTCTATGGTAGCATCGCCTGTTAGAGTGTTAAAGCAAAGCACATGACAACAGTAGAAACACTTTAGTGTAGGATTTCTACCACAATAAACAATTCAATAAATCAAAGAATTTAATTTTTTAATTAATTTAATTTAATGTAATTCATTTTGTAATTGTTTACAGCTCATCGCAAGAAACATTTCATTCTTAATATAGGCGCTAATATTTCAGTTTTTTCTTTGTACCTCTCTAGCAGTGATCAGTCAGGGGACCTGAAGGGATCACGATCACCACACCACAATTTCTCTGTTCTTGAAAGGCTCTTCATGTTACATCTGTGTTGATCATTTTTGACATAGCTGGAGCGCACGACCCTAAATCAACCCACAGTCCTGCTGATATAGGCTCAGTGTGCAGTGGGAAACTTCCCATGATGCACTGACTTCATCATCCAACTGTGTTTATATGTCGCTGCTACATTTCATTAACTTTTGTTTCTTTCTCCTGTAATTTGATTGTTCTCGCTCTCTCTTTAGCTCAGATTACAGATTGAATGATGTTTAGTTTCTTTCAACTTCTTCAAAAAATGTAAAATCTGAGATTATGTTTAATTTGGTTAAAGTGTTACAGAGACTGAGCCCTGAGCCATTTAAGTCCTGTTACGTGTTAACAGACTTAGATAAATTTACCTGAACTGTAACAAAACGGAAACACTTTGGAAACACATTAAAGTCTACAGCTAAATCAACACCTTTGCTTGATAAGTGTCACGGCCCGTGGTTTGGCATCCTGGGAGCCGTGGGAGGCTGTGGTGGCCACACCCTCGGGCTGGGCCGCCTCCAAACCACCTGCGTCTCATCTACGGCAATCACCGGAGGACTACTTTAGCCAGCTCTGACGGCTTCTCCTCGCCAGTCCGTAAGTCTCCTTCCAGTGTTACCAGCATTCGGCGTGGAAGCCTGTGGCCTGCCTGTCCTCCTGCCTGACCGCCTCCCTCCCTAAGGATTCCCCTCCCGGGCATCTCTCCCCTCCAAGCTCCACGGTCCTGCTCTACCTGTAAGCCTCGGCAACTTATGGAGTCTAGCTTTCCATTTTTTTTTGGCAACCTGCGTGCTGTTAACTGTGTCTCCCCTTTCTGTTGCAGTCTCCCCACAGTCCCGATTACAGTGCTCCTGGGCTCCACGCTCCTCGTTCCCCCCCATGGCATGAGCCTTAGTTTTTCGTTTCCTAGCTTTGTGAAAAGATTCCTCAGTTAAATAAAACTTGTACATAGTTCTGAGCTGCGGTGTTCTGAGTCTGCTTTGGGGTCCTGCTACCTGAACACTCCGTGTTTTGTGACAATAAGCCTGTAGTTCTGTCAGAGAACATACAGTAACAGGTACAGTTTACACTACTATGACATGAGGCCTACCCAGTCTTTGCGAAGTTAGTCCAGTAAGTCATGACCACAGCGCTCAGCATCACATCGTTCTTGGAGAAGTTGCACGGGAACAGGTCCGTGGCACCGATCATCGGTACGTCGAACACGTAAGGTATCTCGTCCCCGTGCGCGGCGTCGGCCCACTCGGGCCGCGTCTCGGTCTGGCAGTGGTGGTAGAACGTGTAAAAGTAAACTGGGGACTGAAACTCGGCATGGAGTTTGGCAGTGGCCACAGCTGGTGCCACCCACTGGTGGTCCGTAAACAGGGCCAACAGAGTCTTCCGCCGCATGTCGCCGTTGTCCCTGTGCGCCCAGTCTGTGTACATGAACTTAATGGTCTCCCTCAGGATCAACGTTCCCTCTAATTTTTCATGTGTCTGAGCAAACACACAAACTCCCTAAGCGGTCCCTTGGACCACTGTGAGCGACATCAGACGTGTGCACTGTGGTCACGCCAGCATCTAATCCATCCAAGTTACATAGTTTATTAAAATAATCAAATTACAGCATTTACATTTATGTTAGACTACTTTTAAACTGCTTTAGCCCACTTACAATGAAAATGTAAAAAAAAAATCTAGCCATTGGCCTGTGTAGTATGTTAACACTATTGGAAGTAAAAATAACTTGAACTCCAATTTCGAAAACACAACTTTCTTTTTTTTTTTTCTTTTTTTTTTTTTATAAAGCTCTGACTTGTATTATGAGTCTGTGGTCTGGGAGAGAGTCCTGTAACTCTCTGTCTGCAAAATATAGTATATAATTACCAATGCTGGGCAATTTAATTATATAGTTACTCCTCAAAAAAGTAACTCAGTTTGGCAAACAACAAAGTTTTTTGTAGCTATTTTTTTTAAATGCAGCCAATGCGTTTTTTTTTTAAATAAACATTTCAAACTATTTACAGAACAATCAGCTGTTCTGCATCAAATTTGATGCCACACAAATTATTTGTGCCACTCCAAAAAATAATTTCTGTCCACTATGAGATAAAGGAGAACAACAGCCTGATACCTGCAGGCCTGCAGGAGATGTATCACTCCTGTAACACCTGTAACATTCAGCAGTTGCCTCATTGTTCTGACACACACAACAAAACTATTGGCTACACTACACACTAACTACACAAGATTTGCGCTAAACGTCTCAAATCTCTCACATCTCAAAACACCACCGTCACTCCTAAAAGTTCCCCCCGTTTCTTAACAATTAGATGCCACGTTGCCATATCATTTTTTGATTGGTCGACATGGTACATTTTTCGACCAATAGGAAAGAGAGAGGGGGGTGGGGGTTTGCTTTTGCTCACAGGCGGAGAGTGCTTTCGAGCCTTTTTTTTTTTAAATAAAACGCCGTTTTTACCGTTTCTTCCCGCAGTAAATATAAACAACGGTAGTATTCAGGAAGAAAACCAAACATTGCATATTTTTATCACAACTCTGGTTTTATGTGGCCTATCAACACAATTTAAAAACTGGTATAAAGTCCACACTTTTTCCGTCATTTGTTCCGTCTGTCCTGCTCACATCTCCAATGGTTGTACACGTTGTCATTAACGTGACTTCACTCCACATCAGCCACGCCGCTTTGCTTGCTAAAACTACGGTGTCGGCACATAAGGACGCTGTCATAGCCTGTCAACGACGTTGATTGGCTGCGTATATACGAATGTGAATCGCATTATTGGCTGGAATATGGGATACGGTGGCATCGTTCTAATCCTATACGGGAGCAGCCAGTCACTTACTGACTAACACTGCAAAACAGAATTGTTAAAGTATTAATTTTAATTTCAATTCAGGTTAGATTTTTTTTGTGCGCAACGCAGATTTTCTGTGCGCAGAGACCGTGCCAGCAGTGCGCAGCTTAGAGGGAACATTGCTCAGGATGTCTTTGCCTGGTGAAGAAGCACAGGAGGGGAAGAAAGATAAAAGTGAAAAACTGCTAAGAATAAAGTAACAGCAGTGCGAGAATTTTTTTAAGAGATCGGTCTGATCGAAAGATATGAAACCAAAGCACACGTTGGTGAGATGAACCAAGAGCCAGGAAGCGAGTGACAAATCTAGAGAGGATAAAAAGTCTTTCAGATAACAGAACGAGTGACAGGCAGTAGAGAGGAAGCATGACTGCATTATCCAAACATGTCTGTACTGTGACTGTGGTCCGGCTGTGAGGGGTTCGCAGGCCGACCTGTCAGAAACAACGACGCTGAGATTGGGAGCCGACTACCTGGGGGATGATAGCATTACTGCCCACAGAGCCTCAAAGGATAAGGCGCAGACACGCCGTGATGTGGATGAGCTTGTCTTGTTTGATGCACTTCACTGGGCTCACATTTTACTGATTCCATTCTTTACTCGCATGTTTTAAACACTTAAAGACAGGTTTTCATATTCTTTTGAAAATTCATGTGAACTCAAGCTATCAGAACTGTAATGTATGCTTTGATAATTGCCCACATTTGTCATTTTGAGGATTATCCGTTTGTTTTAATGAATACAGCAAAAAGAAAAAACTAACAAATCAACAAACGCGGCTCCTAAAAAGACAAAACCTGATGATGCTGCAAAACGCACTTAAGTGAGAGGAGGCTGTAAAATGGAATAACTGAAAAGTGGCAGTGTACAGAGGTGGCGTCCTCACCCTCTGGGTATTCGTAGAGGTTGTCAACAAAGTTGGAGATGGTGTAGTCGAAGGCCGCAGCTGAGATGCCGTCGTTGTCCTCACTGTCGTCCACAAACTTCAGCCCCTCTCCCTGGTTCACTCCTATCAGGATGTCATAGTTTAGGAACTCCCCCTGGTGGAGAAAATAAGGAAGAACATGCTGAGTGCTGGAACAGAGCCTGTGTACATCACAAGTCTACAACAGGAAGTGCAGCTGAAAACCAGCTTTGTGAATTGGCAGCATTTCATTTCCCAGTAAACAAAATAAAGATTAGCTGTTGGCATGAAATTTCTACTATAAACTGTAAATACTGCAATATATGCAGGGTTCATACACCTTTTTCAGGGTCAAATTCAAGCACTTTTTAAGCACATTCAAGGTCCATTTTCAAGCTTTTCCAGCACATTACCAAAAAAAGAAAGCATGTTTCACTTTGCATCACCTCAGTAAGACCATGTAAACATTTAAACAAATCATCTCAGGTCGACTTAAATGTCTTTTGTTCCCCTTTTGTTAAAATAGAAAAATGCACCACACAAAAATAGTGAAAAAGGAAACGGTTGCCTTACATGCATATAGTGTACAAACTCAAAAAACACATTCCTCTTAAAAATTAAGACGTGCAAATGTGAACAAATCAACTTGTTAGAGATATTCATCTCCACTGTAAATAAACAACAACCCAGAAAACAGGAAAACTGCACCAAACACCACAAACACCAACAAATTAATGTCTTCTCATCAGATATTGATGCTTCTTTACTGTGTGACACAAAAAAATAGGAGACAGATGTTTGTTTGTTTGTTTGTTCTTTTTAATTAGTTAAACACTCACGCCCAGAAAAATGGGGGCATTTCATTTTCGAGCAGGAAGCTCCCCCTTTTTGTTAAACCCTTTAGATGATGAGAGTTTTTTAATTAAATACATATTCATTAATAAATATTCCCTTTTATAAAATGTAGGATAATTAAAAAAAAACTTTTATTATAGCTCTATTGTGCAGAAAAAAAAAACTTGTCTTGTTTTCTGTTGTCTGTTATATAATATTAGGGATGTTTGTGACAATTAATTTCTTAATCGGCTGGACTAACCAATAGTCCACAACTAGGAAACACTGAAATTTTAAGTTAAATTTGAAAACAGTTTAAAAAAAATACCCCATTCCAAAATGTCTTGTGACAATCTGATTGGCTTAGGGAGTGATGATGTCATAGGGAGATCTTAAGAATCTTAAGTCCTTTGATGTTTTTCCTTAAATAGGGGTGAGACACAGCAAGTTTTAGTTCGTTTCAGCAGCATCTGTGTTTGCAGCCTACAAAACGTTCACCACAGAAACATTTGGAAAGCTCTTAAAGGTCATCGTATAGAAACTCCAACATGTTTCCAAGAAACAAACAAGCAATTCAAAAAGATTACGCCGCCTCTCCTTCCTGGCGTGGCCGGCCGATTTCCCCAAATGGCGCCTCATCCTTCCAAAGGGCATTAGAGGAGAGTAGGAAGGAAAACTACCTTCTCCAGAAAAAAATGCAACAAATTGAAGAAGAGAAACTTCAACTGGAGGACAAGTGTAGACAAATGGAAGCCCAAAATAAAGAGCTGGAAGACAGACAACAGCGCCAGCCGGACATAAAAATTATTAATGAGGGCTGGGGAATAAAGTTTGCTCAGGCCCGAGAGCAGATTGTGCACCTCATTAAAGAAAATAAGCAAAAGAGCGTGGAACTAAAAGAAATGACCAACCAGCTCCAAGACAAGAAAACCATGACTGATAAGATAGAATGGGACCTCCAATACATGGACCAAATGAATCAGCTGCTCCAAAGACAGCTCCATGAAGCTGTGGAAGAAAAGAAAGAAATCCTCCAACAGAAGGAAGAGCATGACAAAAAACAAAGAGACATGCAGCACGAACTGAAGAGCATGCAGGTAAAATACCGAATGCTGAAAGAAAGCCTGGATGAAACGCTGCGCCAAAATAAAGACCTTCTTCAACAGAAAGAGCAACAACAAGAAAGACTGAAAGAAGGAAAACGTATTGTCCAGGACTTTGAGTCTAAAAATCTAAAACTTCAAGAGTTTTGTAATCAGCTGGAGGACAAAGCAGCTAAAGTGGAAGAAGAAAAGGAGAAACTGGAGAAACGCTGCTCACAGATGCAGAAAAGGATCGAGCAAAATGCGAGAAACAACTCCGAGCTCGTTAAGGGGATTTTGGTGGAATTCAATAACTTGAAGCGTGAAAACACTCAAATGCAGGCACAAAAACAACAACAAGACAAAATACACGAAGACCTGCAGCTCACGCTCCAAGAAATCCACAAAAGAAACGAGCAGTTAGAAGAAAAGCACAAAGAAGTCGAACAGAGAAATGCAGACATGCACAAGGACAAGCTGATACAAGAGGCAACATCCAAACAACTCAAAGACAAGCTTGAAGAACAACAAGCAACATTAGAAGAGGTGGAACAAAGATGCCAGAAACTTGAAAAGCAAAACACAGAAACAATCGATGAGCTGAGAAATCTCATCCTGGAAAAAAAAGCGCTTGTGGAAAAGTGCATGAAAAAAAAGACAAAATGGTTCCACTTGTTCCGGAGGAGAGACGCTACTGCTTCCTCACCTGATGTAGCCTCGTCTTGCTCCACCTCTGTTCAGCCCCCCAACCAGTCCCGGCAGTTGACTGTCCCCTCCTGAGCCTGGTTCTGCCGGAGGTTTCTGCCCGTTTAAAGGCAGTTTTTCCTCTCCACTGTCGCCAAGGGCTTGCTCAGAGGGGATTGTTGGGGTTTTCTCTCCTCCGCCTTTTTTCTTCATTTACTTGTTTAACTTTTTTCCTCATTATTACTTCATTTTACCTTTTTTCTTCATTTACTTGTTTAACTTTTTTCATTATTACTTCATTTTACCTTGTTTCATTATTTACTTGCTTGTTTAACTTTTCTTTCAACTTATCTAAATAATAAACCAATTAAATTTATCTTTTGAGTATTTTTCGTCTCATCTTTACAGAATTTTTCCAAAACATTTTCAAACATTCAGATCTGTCTTTTATTTTCTTCTTGAAACCTCATAAATGGTGAACTAAAAACCCGGAAATTGGTTTGAAACATTGTTTCAGCTGAAACCGGCATAACATGCTTTTGTGTGTGTGTGTGTGTGTGTGTGTGTGTGTGTGTGTGTGTGTGTGTGTGTGTCAGGGTATCACTAGTTAGGTCATCATGTTGAGGCTCATTCACTCCAACAATTTTTAGGTCAAATATTTAAAACAGTGTCATTGCATACACATTTTCAATTCACTTCAATCTCACAAATGCAGAAATAATTATTTGCAGTATCTTATTTAACATGAGAATGTCATGACTGATCATTTGCACCTACACCACCAAACATGGGGGCAAAGGGGAGGAGATCATGTTTAATCGGTTATAAGAAAAGGTCAGAAATATAAGTGCCGACATGAGCGGTGTCCACAGAAACCTCTGAATCTCAGCTCAAAGCTCATATAAACCATTTGTACAACCAGCAAACAAAGCAAAGACACCAAACAGTTAAAAGAGCAGTGACGTCACCACAAATCTTTGGTCAGGTAATATCCATATTTTGATTTTCTGGAGTTAAATGTGAACCGAAGCATATTTTCAAAGGTGTTATATGCTATAAAATACTTTTAAATAAATTAGTTGAGGGATATAAAAAAATCAAAATGTTCTCTGTTTGAGTCACAGTAACTTTGACATAGTAACATTTGCAGTAAGTCCTAAATGTTCACCTTTAAAGTGTTTGTGCTAATAACACCATGTACAGTAAGACAGGCATGGAGAACAGCACTGACTGGGAGGCTTTGAAAAGATGACACACTCAGTTCAGTTCAACATATCAGACTTTAAGAATGCACAAGCATCTACCTAAAATCTATTTATTTAGTCTCTCATCTGTGATGTAATTATGTAAAATTATGATGTATCGTTCACCTCCATTAAATGAACAGGTAGCTTTAAAGTATTTAATATGTTAAAACACTTAAATGTGTCTGTTGTCTCAGTGGCTGATAGTGCCCCACAGGCCTCAGTGTGAGCTTGAAGCCATTATAATGCTAAAGTTGTTTAATGTGTAGGTGCTCATGATATAGACCACAGGGTCTGGGTAGATACAGGTGGGACACAACACAAAAACCTGTCACTAACATATGCTCCTCTCTCGTGATCAGTAACATCAGTTTTCACTGCGGTGATACAAACCATGAATCTCACCCTTATAAAAGTTAAGGAGGGATTCTCCGGACTGGAGAATCCCTCCAGATGTGATCTTGAGGCATCAGACTACTGGAAATATGTGATGGCAAGGTAGAACAGGGTCTTTGCCAAAACGTATATAATGCAAAACCTGCTGATATTCCTGCAGCTTGGAATGGCATCACACAGAGCAGGCAGAAAACAGCCTCAAAGAATCATTTTCCATTTTCTAACAAAGTTAAATATATTGTTAATGTTTACCTAACTGGGCTAAGACAAGTAAGACAATGACAAATAATTGCCATTACTGATCCCTTTGATCTGTTTGCTTTTAACACAATTAATTTCTTTTACTGAATAGACATGTGTATGAGATTCCTTTTTGTCAGATAATCATTAACAGTCGTAGATGACTCAGTCTGCATTGTTGTAATTAAACAGAAAATTTAAAATGAAAAAAGTAGTACCCCTCAGCCCCCCAGCAGATGTACCTATGTAATGAATTTCTATATCCTTTGTCGCCATGTTCTCAAGTTATTGATTTACAAGATTTTCAGAAAATTTGACCTCAAGGTCAAGGTTACTGATTTTAAACCAATCATAGATACACCTGTGGTATCAGTTTGAAACTCCTACGTCCCTTCGTTCTCATGTTATTGCATTCACAACTTGGGTGGACAAGTTGCCTTTTATGTTTTAGGGTTATTGGTATAAATTCTGTGTTTCTGTGAGAAATCTGATGTTAAATATTTATATTTCCATTTTTTTAAAAGATTTATCTCAGCATAAATGCCTTTTTAATTCATCTATGTGAGTTTTTTTCTCAGTGTTTAAAATTTGCTTTTCTTGACATATCTGCTCTCACATAATTCCACTTAATTACATTTTTTTCTTTGTTAAGTCATTAAATGATAAACTTGGTGACCGGAAACGACCTGTATATTTTTTATTATCGATGCCTGTAGAGTGTTAAGTGTCATGACACAGAATCTCAAAATGATCTCAGTGATGTCAACAAATTCTTTTTCTGATTGAAGTTTTAAAGTGTTTGAAGAAATAAATTATAAGCATAACCATATTTGACCATGAAGTTTAATAAGTGTGTTCACATATGCCTTTTCTGATCCACAGACTAGAAACAAAATGAGATCAGTCAATGAGTCAAAGAGGAATATTTAAGTGTAAAGATGTACTTTACACCCAAAAGTAGGCAAAAATAGGATCATAATTCTGCCCTTCAGACAGAGACTAAAACTAAAATTCACAGTCCACTTAAATACCCTTCACCACAAACCATTAGTAGCAATCAATAAGCATCTTCTTTAATGCTTAATTTTAAAACTGCAAACTTGATAGAGCTTAAGAAATATACAGTTAGGTCCATAAATATTCCATCAGAATTCATGTGGCTGCTTCTGTCCTGTATCACATCATCAATAAACTCCAGTCCCAGTGCCACTGGCAGCCACGCACACCCGAGCCATCACACTGTGTCCACCGTGTTTCCAGATGATGTGGTACGCTTTGCATCATGAGCTGTTCCAAACCCTCTCCATACTTTTTTCTTGCCATCATTCTGGTAGAGGTTGATATTGGTTTCATCTGTTCAAAGACTGTTTTTCCAGAACCGTGCTGATTTTTTAGATGTTTTCTTTTGAATTATTTTCTTTTTTTTTTTTTTTAGCAAAGTCCAATCTAGCCTTTCTATTCTTGAGGCTTATAAGTGGTTTGCACCTTGCAGTGTACCCTCTGTTTTAGGATATAGATGATGTTTTATTAATCATAATCATGTCATACAGTGTATAATAACTAATTTCCTAAACTATAATAACTGTTACTCTGAATATGTAATATATAAAAGGATAATTTATACAATTAAAAAAAACAAGCTGTGAATTTACTTCATATTTGATGCTGCCTCCTGAATTCTTAGTGAGAAAAAAATACAGAGAAATTCAGGAAAACAAATTCAGGGAAACTACACCTCCTGCTGTCCAAACAGGTATGAATTTTTTTTAACTCAATTTTTATTTATTTTTAATCAGCAGTGACACATCCTACACTTCCTCTATTCAACTGTACCTGTATGTACAAACATATACTCACATTAAAACTACACAAAGCAGCCATGAATGTCCAGCAGCAGCATGTTACAGAAAGCAACCATATATACATATAAAGGAAAAGTATACATGAGCACTCTTTGGCCTTATGTGAGGCAGTCTTTTGGTCTCCTTATTCCTGTGCTGTCCATAGATAAGTGTGTGTGTATGTGTGTGTGTATGTGTGTGTAGAGAGAGAGCTCTTAAAATTAGGTGGTGTTCTTCATTGTGATAGTAAAGGTAACATGGGTCCCCACCGTTTCTCAAAGACAGGTTTCTGTAGTCTGAGTATGTAATTTGTTCCATCAGGCAGATATCATACACTCTCTGGATCCATATATTATATGTGGTTTTAACCATCTGGTAGTTATGCATTTTAGGGCTACAGTGAGTAATATATTTTAGAAGGTAAGTTGTGGCTTTGCAGTCAATATGTTCTGCAATCCTTCCCAACACTGCTACTGTAGGACTTAAGGGAATATTTACCTTGGAAAACGTCTTTGAGAGCATCAAATATCTGCCTCCAGAATACACAGAGTTTAGGGCAGAGCCACAATATATGAGTATGGTTGGCAGAGTGTGTCCCACAGTTCCTCCAGCATGAACTCAGATGTGTTGGACCCATCTTAGCAGTTATTTCTGGTGTTCTGTAGAATCTGGTGATATTGTTCCATTTAAACTCTCCATGTGTTTGAACTAGTGGTTTGCTGTGCTTCAGTACATATTTCCCACCAGGTGTCATCAGGTATTTCTTTCATTTATTTCTGCCTCCCATCTTTCCCTCATCCTCAGGGAATTATGCTTAATCATTGATGAGCCTGCGTTATAGATTTTACTAATAGTCTTCTTGTCTCTGTTTCTGATTTGTTTACTTTTTAGAAATTCTTCATTAGGTGTGGGGTTGGCAATGTTTCCCCAGCTTTTGAGTGCCGTCAAGAAGGACCTTAGTTGTAGAGATCTATAAAAATCTGTCCTGAGGAGATTAAATTCATTCTTCAGATGTTCAAATGTCTTAAAGTTCCATTGTTCCAATAGTTGTTGTACATATTTCAGTACATTATGTGCCCACGTTTTAAACCCAGTATCTGAGTTATTAGAGGAAAAGGTTTTCATAGATCCTGTGCTTGATAGTAAAGAAAGATACTTTGGTAGTCCCAGTGCTGACTGAATTTTATTCAAACTTTTTAATGTGTTTTTGTCCAGGTTGCCATTTCTTTTACGGGTTTTTCAACGAAAGGTAGTGTTTCCAGTGTTTTGGGACATTTACTTTTTTCTATTTTGAGCCAGAGTATGTCTATCATTTTGCAACCATGTCAGCAAAGGTTTTATTTGTGCAGCCCAGTAGTAATATTTAAAATGAGGTACATTAATGCCCCCCTTTATTTTGGGCAGCTGCAGGGTTTTGAGTCTAATTCTAGGCTGCTGTTTAGCCCACATGAAGTTAGAAATTCTTTCATTCAGCTTATCAAACATTGTCTTTGGGATTTCAACTGGTATCATCTGAAATAAATAGAGTAGCCTGGGCAGAACATTCATACGGATATATTCAACTCGACCTAACAGAGACAGGGGGACAATAGACCACTGCTCTAAATCATTGCTGATACGCTGAATAATTTTATTATAATTTTTGTCAAACAAGTGGTCCGAGGGTATGGAAATGAAAGTTCCAAAGTATTTAATACCCTCTTTAGACCATTTGAATTCACACACTCTTTTTAGGTATGATGTTGTAGAATTGGGTTTTGTTATATATAATATTATATCGTCAGTGTAGAGGGATATTTTATTTCATTGTTCCTCTGGATAGCAGCATGACTGGCAATTCCTAAAATGGTCTGTCTGGTTTAGAGTGAAAAAAATGCATTGAGCATTTCTCAAACAACCAGGGAACAGACAGGACAACTGCTCAATTACATTAAAAAAATATATATATTATTTGACTAAACAGCTATTTGAGCAACAAAAATCACAGACAAATGGTAGGATGTGTGATGTGTGTGTGCCAGTGAAGTAAAATTTGTAGCTGAGCATGAAATATAATATAATTAGGTCAGTGTCAGGGAATATGAAAGACACTCACTTCTTTTATAAAAATGAGTGGAGATGTAATGAATTGTGTTTAGACATCAGCACTTATGTGTCACAAAATTTGTTCTTCATGCACTACGTTACTTTGTTTTTCACAGAATGTCACAAGTTTCAAAACGTTTGTTTGCAAATAAATAAAAGTTTAGTGTTGCAAGTGGTGCCACTGTTAAAACCTTTGACTTTAACTGTACTCAAGGGTGTAGATTTGGCATGGACGGAAGGGACATGTCCCCACCGATATCCAGCGATTATTGAATTGTCCCCACCAATAATTTGATCTCTTCGAGTAAAGAAAAACAAAACTGACAGAAAGAAAAAACGATCTGTCAACGTCTCTTTCACCCAGCGGTGCACAAAGAGTTAAATTACGTTCTCTACTGGAGTCCTACCTCATGTGACAAATATGGCCAATGTGATTGGCTGTGCCTTTCAGGGAGCTCTGTTTAGTTTTAGCAGTGGCAACCCTGCACTGCGAGGAGGAGAGGAGGATGGCAGCAAAAAAGTATTTTTCAAAGAAACCTGTAAGTCAGTTAAAGTCAAGTTCACTCATAAAATGTGTCCGTCATAATAACGTTACAGGCTATGCTAGGCTTTGGCACACATCAGTCTAAAATTGTATGTAACCATGAATAACGTGTTTTGGAAACTATCTGCACAACAGGCAGCACTATTAGTTATCTCAGTCTCCCAGAGTAGCATTTCTAATTTTGATTGAAACTGTCAGAGAAAACGGCAGCCTCAAGCAAGCCAGGATATTAGTTTACAGAGGCCGTTAAAATTATATGTCTAACGTTAAAATGTTGGTGACACAATAATTTCATCCCAGTGGTACTGACATATTCATAGGGTTAATTTTTGAGACAATATATCATGAGGTAGTCATGATTTTGCAAATATTCCACCTTGTAGTGCAGTTTGCACAAATTGTTTTAAAAATGCACTCACCCTACAAACATTACTGACTCATCATGATGAGTCAAGATCTGCACAAATTGACAGAAACACTGAAGCAGCTCCCCGTTTTATTCTTATTATCATGTATGTCCTATTTGTCAGGTGACAGAAGAACCAACACAAAGCACAGAGAGCAATGGTGATACAAGATCACAGGTGGAATTGGTTGATGACTTGGTGGTTCATTACTGTATTTGAAGCACATGCGTGACTGCATGTATGTGGAATGTCTCACTGTTATTTATCAGGTGACAGAGCTGCCTCTGCCATGTTGTAGCTTGGACAGAGGTGAAGAGGCAAGGTCACAGGTGACTGACTGATGATTTGGTGCTATAGATTAACTAGTATTTATTATCATGACAATTGTCAGGCTCCTTTTAGTCATCCCAGTATCTCCGGCTGAGGCTGAAAGAAGCTTCAGTGCTCTCAGAAGACTAAAAAGATGGCTAAGGTTAACAATGACTCAAATGAGATTAAACAATGCTGCTGTATGCCATGTCCACCAGGAGAGACTGGACGGTATAGATGTAAAACAAATATGCCAGCAATTTATCTCAGTTAACGAGAGGAGGCATGTGTTTGGCTGCTTCACATAGTGGACATTGAGTTGTTGTGTGGGGCACCAGTAGTCCATGTCTGTTGCTGTAACAGTAGTTCATGTTTAGAATAAAAAAATCCCAGCTCACTGATCTGATCGGGGCAATAGTGTGCCTAAACTGTTGCATAATTTTGCTGAGAGATCTTTTACTTTGTGGTAATCTTAGGTGAGTAGTTTTATGGACAAAAACCACCAGGTCATTCAGTGTTCCCTTAGTGCTGATGTATAAGAGATGTTGGTGTACTGTAACTGAAGTAATGTTGTTAAGTCCTTAAAGTCATATTCTTTTATTGTCATGACTGTATTTGAAGCTTTTTTTTAATTTTTGTAAGATACCTGATTTATATGGAATATGGCTGAAGTCAACTAAAGTCTAAAATACTTAGTCAGTCATTTGTTTAATAGTAATTTAACGTTATATAATTCACATATAAAACTATGAATTGTAATTTTAAATGGTTTAAAAGCATGTAGAATAGCATATGTAGGCAAATATATTTCTCTCTTTTTTTTTTTTTTTATCAAGAAGCAAAGACAAAAAGGAAAAAAAGGAACAACCGGGCAGGGTTCGGTGGTTGAATCAAAACCAAATCTACGCCTTTGACTGTACTACCTGACTAACTGGAGGAAATTACTAATAACAACCCCAGTGTGCCCACAGCTGTCTGCAGCTATCTTTGGCAGAGGTGCTAAATCTTATCTGAAAATTGAAGAAACACTCACACATCTCACACATCTACTTTGGTAGAACAGCTTACAGGGATCACTCCCTTTGCTTGAGCGCTTGAGTTTTGTTTTAGCCTCACGCTACACAGTCAATTTCTCCAAAACTTAAGATTTCATTTTGGACTGAGAAGACTGACACGATGGCTCAACAGTGACACTGGATTTTAAGAGATTAAGCAAAATAATAAACATCTGAAAAAAGTGCTGCGAGCTATGGATACAATGCAAAAGTACACCATCAAACACAGAGGAGTGTTGTAGATCTCTGGATTTAATAATCGGAACATCAACCTCCCGCTCCACCACAATCACCCACACATGCAGGGCCTTGGGGTAAAGGTGTGTCACCAGGGTGCAGAGGAGGCATCCCCCTCTCTGTCCCCTTCTGGCTGCCTGTGCCTCAATTTTATCTCACAACTTAGACATTCACATTACTCACACTCTCATAACACATACATATAGGATCTTGGGAGTGGGCACGCTACACGGAATCCAAAAGACCATCAGCGTGTACAACCTCACCCCTGGCGTCGTTGCCCACCTCTCAATTCTAAATACATGTAGACATTGAGGGCTATCAGGAGGGGCTATGCGCTTACCTGCTGCTCTCTGGCAGGTAGCTCCATGCCCTCCTGGGTTTTAAATGCACCTTAGAACACACATGCATCAACACTACATATGAGCGGGTGGAGGGAGGTTTGGAGTCTTCTCACACGACCGTTCTCTGCTGCCTGTTGGAGCGGGGGGGCTAGGAGGAGGAATTGGCCGTCCGATTGGGGTCTGGAATGTGGGGCCTCCCTGCTGCTGCCGAGTCGGGGCAGTCTGCTTCTCTCCACCCCAGGGAAAAGGGTAACACTACCTGGGTCTGGGTGCAGTTTCCCCCTCCAGGGGCAAGGGTACCTAGACCTGGGGCTTAGAGTACGCTTGGGGAGTGTGATTGTGTTTGGAGCCCCTGCAAGACAGAACAAAAGCCTTTATGTGCCGATTAGGGCTGCACGATTAATCATTAGAAAATCGCGATCTCGATTCATACTTATGTGCGATCTCATTTCCAAATTACAACGATTAAAAAAAAAAAAAAAAAAGACGACAACAATTGTACCGCATTTTGATCCAGGACGTAATCTGCATGAAAACAAGCGCTCACTCTTCCTGCTCAACAAATGACAAGGGCGGAGCCTTATACCACGTGATACAGAAGCTGTGCCGTGTGATGCTCAAATTGGCAGGAAAAACAACGGAGAGCACGTCAGGGATGACGAGGAAGTGACAGGAGAAAATCCGTCCCGGTCAACCACCCAAACATCAATAACGGGAACCTTGTACAGCGCTTCCCTATACACGTCGAACTCCCGCAGGCACAAAGAAATTACGGAGGCTATCACTTATCACCTGACCAAAGATATGGCTCCCATCAACACTGTGGAAAACGAGGGATTTAGGAAAATGATCAACACCCTAGACAAACGCTGCACAGTGCCGCCTCGCAGCTATTTTTCTATTGTTGCACTACCTGCTCTATGCACGCAGTGTCGAGCAACGGTGGAGACGGAATTTCAAGCAGTACAACATTTTGCGGCAACGACAAAATGTGAGGCATTTATTGTTTTTATGTTTATTTATTGTTTTTATGTTCAGTCTCAACTGTTACGAAGTTGATGTGCAGTTAATAAGTGCAATAAATATTTATATTGGAAAAGAAAATCGTGAGAGAATCGTGATCTCAATTCTAAGCAAATAAATCGTGATTCTCATTTTATGCAAAATCGTGCAGCCCTAGTGTACAGTGTCTCTTTATATCTGTCTCCACGTTGGGTGAGTGTTGAGTAATTGCATATGAGAGCATGAGGGTGGGTGTAACTACAGGGGTCCAACAAAGAATGGCCACGCATCATACTGATGTCTTCGTAAATTTATTTCTCTCTCTATCTCACTCTTATTGTCTTCAGACACCGTGAAAACTGAAGAAACACAAAGTTTACAACATAAATGTTTTGAGCTTGTCAGTCTCTCATACCAGTGTCCATAAACAGTCTTGTGCAAGCAGAACAGAAAAAATGCACAATAATGCATATCACAAAAATGTCCTCTTATTACCAGTGTAGAACACGTATGCAACATTATACAAACAATATAAATGAAACCATACCGTGTGCGCCTCTTGGACCACATGCAGAATGACATTAACGTTGAGGCTGTAGATGCATCTGTAGCCATGTATCCATGCT
Source organism: Pelmatolapia mariae (assembly GCF_036321145.2). Taxonomy (NCBI): domain Eukaryota; kingdom Metazoa; phylum Chordata; class Actinopteri; order Cichliformes; family Cichlidae; genus Pelmatolapia; species Pelmatolapia mariae. The sequence continues at coordinate 120,726 of NC_086227.1, forward strand.
AGCTCCACCATGCCATGGTTGTGCTCTCAACCAAACTCTGGTCATGTGACAATTACAAACTCTACCTCATACAAACATTACAGCACTTTACATATTTAACAAACCCATATTTTGTAATCACATATTTTAGACATGTTTTTTAATTAATGTTACACTTTTATCATCTTATCTTATAAATAAATGAACTAAATTAAGCATGAATCTATCACAGAAACATGAAATAAACAACTTTATTTTAACTGTCTCAGGGACAGTTACACTCCCACCAAATTACTATGATTTATGAAATGTAAATAATTTGAATAAATCTAGGAATTTACAGAACCAAACAGTACTTAATTGTGACAAACTTGCAAGTCAATCCTAATACTTTAACCATCCCATACACATTTACAGAAGTTCCACTGGAACATTCTAGTTACTTTCTATTAGGACCACTAATTTATGTATAGGGCGTTCAAGAGTGGATGGTTTATTGAGCTTTTCACCCTCTTTCGCTAGTTTTCTACTTCCTAGTTGTATTCTGGCTTTCCGAACCAGACCATCTTCATCTTTGCAAACATCCAGTACTCTCCCAAGCTTCCATTCACTGCAAGTGATTCCGTCTTCTTTCACAATGACAATGTCGCCTATTCTCACATTTCGTCTTGGAGAGTGCAAGCGTTGTCTTAGTGTGATGTTTGAGAGGTACTCATTCCTCCACCTACTCCAGAATTGCTCTGCCAAATATTGAACTCTGCGCCACCTTTTCCTGGCATACAGATCTTCTGGCACAAATTTTGCAGGTGGAGGCAGTCGTACAGAGGTTTTCATGGTGAGTAAATGGTTTGGGGTGAGTGGCTCTAAGCCTTTGGGATCACTGATGCTGTCGGTGGTGAGAGGATGGCTATTAACAATCGACATGGCTTCATAGAAAAATGTTCTCAAAGAAGCATCATCTAATCTTCCAGCACTCTGTGAAAGGACCTTGGTTAAGACACCCCTGACTGTCCTTATCTGCCGTTCCCAAACACCTCCCATGTGACTGGCGTCAGGCACATTCATAACAAAGTCACACTGTTTCCTGGCCAGGTAAGCAGACAGTCTGTCCTTATCTACTTCCTTTAAGGCCTCTGTCAGTTCATTTTTTGCCCCAACAAAGTTTGTTCCTTGATCAGATCTGATTTGTCTGATGGCTCCACGAATAGCTATAAAACACCGTAAAGCATTTATGAAGGCATCTGTCGTGAGATCTTCCAACATTTCTATGTGGACTGATCTAGAGGACAAACAAGAGAATATAAGACCGTACCTCTTATAGTCCTTGCGGTTTTGCTTAGTATGGAAAGGTCCAAAGCAATCCATCCCGCAATAGGAAAATGGTGGTGAGGGGTCAACACGAGCGGCCAGTAAATCAGCCATCCTTTGTGTTTCTGTTGGCCTGCGAGCTCTCCTGCATGTAACACATTGCTTAATGTGATTAGCCACCACTTTGCTCCCACCAACAACCCAGAAGCCATTTGCTCTCAGCTCATTAAGTGTCTGTCCTCTGCTTTGATGCTGGGTTTTCTCATGGCACTGATCTAAAATCAGGTGTGTAATTATGCCATGTTTGGGTAGGATTATTGGATGCCTCAAGTCAAGCGGTAAGGAAGCCTTCCTTAACCGCCCTCCTACCCTGAGAACACAGTCTTGCAATATTGGGTCAAGTTGGAACAAAGGATGGCTCTGTGGTAATTTACCATGGCTGAGTGTTTGTATTTCCTCCTTGAAAGCATCTTCTTGTGCTAATTTTATAAGCACATGACTTGCTTTTCTCCTGTCTTCCACATTTATACCCTTTGTTGCATTGGCTCTTTTGGCTAGTTGCTGGATCCTAGCAACTACATTACTGCTGTATGCCATTTTGAGAACCTTTTGAGTCTCTCCAAGAAGTTCCTGTCCTCTACTACCTTTGTTTGTAGTATTTGTGTCGTTTTGACCTCTGGATCACCTACCAGAAGGTCTGGAGTTGAGTCTGGTGTGACAAACTCTCTTTCCCACAGGAAATGAGGTCCAATGAGCCAATTTGAACTGATCAGTTCCGCTACTGTGAGGCCTCTGGAAGCGTGATCCGCTGGATTTTGATTGGTGTCAACATAGTGCCACTGTGCTGGATCAGTTGCTTCTCTGATTCTTTGCACTCTATTAGCAGCAAAAACGTGAAATCTGCGGGCTTCGTTATTAATGTAGCCCAAAACCACCTGTGAATCAGTCCAGAAATACTCTTGGTCAATTTTGAGCTCCAGTTCCTCTTTTAGCATTCTGCTGACTGCTGCGGACACCACTGCTGCTGTTAATTCCAGCCTTGGTATGGTTACAACTCTCGTGGGTGCAACTCTTGCTTTGCCCATGACTAAGGAGCAATGCACTCTGTCTTCACTCACCACCCGGATATATGAGCACTGACCATACCCGCGATTGCTCGCATCTGAAAAGTGGTGGAGTTCTATTCTCTGGACTTTCCCAAGGCTTTCAGGTACAAAGCATCTTGGGATTTGGAGTCTCTGCAGGTTCTTCAGATCAGTGACCCAACTCTCCCATTGTGGCTTCAATTCACCAGGCAGTGGCTCATCCCATCCAATGCTCTTTAGACACATTTCCTGTAGAATTTTCTTTCCTATTAGAAGGAAAGGAGCCAAGAAGCCTAATGGGTCAAATACAGAGGCTATAATGGACAGAATTCCCCGTCGTGTTACTGGTTTCTCCTCCAGGGCAACTTTAAAGGAGAAGGTGTCACTGCTTACACTCCACCTTACTCCCAACACAGTCTGAACTGGGAGTTCATGATGACTGATGTCCACATCCTAGGCTCCACTAGCTCGTTCACTATCTGGAATTGACTCCAGGACTTCTCTGTTGTTGGATATGAACTTTTGGAGCCGTAGTCTTGCCTTTGCACACACCTTCCGCACATCTCTCACTAGTTCAATGGCTGCATTCACAGTTTTTACACTGATTAGCCCATCATCAACATAGAAACTACATCTGATGAAGTTGGCTGCTGTGGGATGTTCCCTTTCATTTTGGCTCGCAAGATACTTCATTGCATAACTTGCACAGCCTGGTGAGGATGCGGCCCTGAAAAGATGGACTTTCATGCGATATTCTTTTGGCTCTGTGTTTGTTTCACCATTTTCCCACCACAGGAATCGCAAGTAATTTCTGTCTTCTCTGTTTACATGAAATCTGTGAAACATCTTCTCCACATCACAGATGATTGCAATTGGGTGTTGGCGAAATCGGCAGAGTACTCCAGTCAAACTGTTAATGAGATCGGGTCCAGTCAAGAAGTGATCATTCAGAGCTGTGCCACTGTACTTTGCAGAGCAGTCAAACACAACCCTGATTTTTTCCAGTTTTCTCGGGTGATAGACGCCTTGATGTGGAATATACCACATATTTCCTTCTCTGGGATCATCTTCAGCTCTTTCAGCATCACCTTCCTTGAAGACATTGTCCATGAACCTTACATAATCGTCCTTAAATTTGGGATTTTTCTCAAACTTCCCTTTCAGGTGCTTAAGTCGTACCAGAGCCAGACGCTTATTTTCTGGCAGCTGAGGGCGTGCCTCTTTGTGTCCGGGGATGGGCGTCCAGGTACACACCGGCTCACTCCTTGGTGGCTGCTTGTCGGGGCCTGGAGCCTGGGGCTCGCTCAGGCCACTTCGAGGGTGGGGTGCCCTCAGCTCTTTCTGGGATAGTGGCGCGGCTGCCCCTTTGTTGGTCTTCCTTGGTCTCTTGTGTTCTGAGGACCTCTGGATGTCTGGAGTCTTGATCTCCTCCATACCTGCTTCATGCCCTGGAGGACGGGGCTGTGGCTCCCCACACCCTCTAGCAGATCATTACATGAAGGAACCTTTTAAATACAAGCGTGCTCATGCTCACAGGTGTACACACGGGTGATCACACACACAAACTACACCCTTTTTGGCTCCTACCTCAAAGCACACTGTGCGCTGTCGATCTTGCGTGCTGCACAATAATGTTTAATATTTAGTATTTACTGTTATATTCCCATATATCATTGTGATGTTGTTTATTATGTTGCTCTTTTTTTTCTCCTGCTTGTTTTCTCTTTTTTGTCTCTCAACAGGTGATCCAGGTGATTGATATATGTATTTTTTGTCTGCTTATTTTGTTGGTTTTAGTTTTTTGCACTTTATCCCCATCCCTCTTCCCCGCTGTTTTTTTCCCCTCTTTCTTTCTCCCTTTTCTTTTCCCCAGTGAAGTCTGTCCCGTATTTAACAAGTGAAAATAAAATAAAATAAACAATAAAAGGTGAATCAAATAGACCATTACGGCAAGGCTGGGATGGTCCATTTGGTAAAGTAAATCCGTTGGGCCTCTTTCTTCGCCTTTAGACAATAATTCTGATGGCAAAAGAGCCAAACGGGACAGGCCAAAAAAAACAAAATACAAACAAACAAAAAAAAACCTCATGGTTGTTATACTACATTACACATGGAGGCATTTTGCAGATGGGGCAATGTGCCACTCAATAGCTTCTTAGAAAATAATCTATGAAAGTGTTTCTATTTTGCAAAATCAAGCAGGGCAATAGGAATTAAAGCTATCACACTAACCGCAAAAGATTGCGCTTGTCCCCCGGTATAGTTTTACTGTATGGTTTAGTAGCAAATTAGATAAAAATAAAAAGCATCTCATTTCTTCCTTCTTTCATATTTTATAATAATGATTGGTTTAATGGATTTGCAGTAAATTTCATGTGCTCTGCACAAAGGGAAGATTATTTTTTTTAAAAAGTATCAGTGTCCAAAAATGTACAGACCCAGCTGTTCCATAGCGTTGAGTCACCTCCCAAAAGGAGGAGAGCTTGTTTATTTCACAGGGTCAGTGCTCTTTTACCTCGAGTGCACTTGTGAGGACACTTCTCCACACTTTAAATGTGCTCTGATGATGGGAACTTGTGGTAACATTTAGTCTTAACTGACATAACATATTGCATCTATAAATGTGATTAAAATGTTTACCCATGACTAACTTTTTTCATTCAGAACAAACAGCATATTTCAGGTTAGGGCTGCACAACTATTTTGTCCAATATTAAAATGACAGTTGTCACAATTATTCACAGATTGTAGTGGCAAAATGTGTTTTGATTGCACTGTCGTGTCAGAATACTGCTTTCACCTTTACATTGTGCTACACTCATGTTAAATAATCTTCATAAATTAATGTTTACAAACAAAAAATATAAAGTTTTCCACTCTGTTATTTGTACCTGCACAATAGATGTGAATGAAACTCAAACCTATATGAGCTCCTTCTCTGTTTCCCTGCAACATTTTGTGTAGATCTAATTCTTTGCCACATAAATAAACTTCTGATGTGTTTACAGTAAATGTATTTGATGTTAGCTTATTTTGTTACTTTTAGTGGGCCTATGACATTCAGTACCCAGTTATTATTATACCACTTAAAATGTTAAGTGTAAATCATCCCCAGCCCACAATAGTAGCTGAATTTACTACCATTTCAGATCTTTTTACTTTCAATAAGAAACCACCGATGTGTAAAACAGGCTGACAACAGAATGATGTAAAACACACTGCTGTAACTGTGCAGCTCTCAGGTTTTATCTATTGTTTCTCTGTGCGGCCAGCAGGGGGAGGTATTCTGCTTAATATTATTATTATTTTAAATATTAATGAAAACAGTTTTCTTGAAATTTGCAAATCTGTTATCTGCTTTTATGACATTTTTCACTGTGGATTACAACAACATCAAGATTAGAAAATGAAATACATTTATAGTAGGTGATCATTAATCAGTGTTCTTGGCACTAATAGAGGGCCCCAAAAATCAAAATTTCCTTAGGGCCCCATGGAGGGCCAACCCTTTTCACACTTCAAGGTTTGTGCCCAAAATACAATCATCCATCCTTCCATCTATTTATTTTCTTCCGCTTCTATAATTCAGGGTCACGGGGAAGCTGGATCCCAGTTGTTTTTCACACAGAGGGCCAAGCAGTGGAGGGAGCTGCCGACCTCCCAGCAATACATGTAAAAGCTGTATTTTATACTAACTCTGGTCAACTTTATCTATCATAAAAATTTGTTTGATGATCTGAAACATAAGTGTGGCAAATATGCAAATAGCTAAGACATCAGGATGGGGTAAATCCTTTCTCACTGCACTTCTGTTAGGCGACTGAATGAAGAGACAAAGTCAGCAGTCTGGCTATGAATGTCTTTAATGTTTCCCAGATCAGAATCACAGCATACAGTGTATAATAACTTCTAAAGTAAACAGAAATATCATCACCTCATTTATTTATATAATTTTACTTTACTTTTTTTTAATAATCATCTTTTTTTTATTCCATTATTTAACATTTTTCTTCATCTCAAGTCTCGAGTTTCTGAGTTCAACAAAGAAAGTAGAAACAAGACAACAGGTGCAGATTTGCAATGGACACCAAGCTGAGGGTTTCTCTGTGGGTGTCACTGTCTCTGTGCACGTTTGACACTGTGGACGTGACACGGGATCATCCAATCATGAAGTTTTGCCTTGCTGACAGTTTTTGAGTGTTGAAGTAAAATAAATCCAGCAGTTAAACCACAGAAAGGACAAAGTGTGGCTCTAACAGCTGTTGAACACACACAGACTTTGATGTTCTCCACACGTCACACATCGCTCTGCACTTTTCGAGCATCCAACTGTTTTTCTGCTACATAACATCACTGCACGAGAAAAACAACGGACAGACAGACAGCACAGTGTGACACGAGCAGGTCAGACCACCTGTGTGATTTCATGAGTCTGTGAGGATATGAGGCATCTTATGGTATCAAAGCCTGGAGTCTGTCAAACATGGCTACATGTAAACACTGCTACATGTTAGGTGAGCTAACATTTAACTGACTGCACTTTTTTTCAGTCTCAGTTTAGGTCATTTATGTCCTTACTGCGAATCACTGAAAGGCAAAGCTGGCTTTTATCGCTCTGATGTTACGCACATCATGCAGCACAGATTCATCTCTGATCACAAGACTCATATTTCAAAATAAAAGCGAGCTAAGGCTTGAAAAGAGGACGACGATTTTATAATAATAGCAGAGAAAAGAGCAACGAAACGATTTAAAACTTGATGAAAATGTTTTTCTCACTAGCAAATCCTAATAAACAGCATGACTGGCCCTCTGCTGTGAGGGGGCTTCAGTGGAGATGACTTCAGCGACCTTCCTGCTACAGGATGGTCACATGATAACGATCAACGTTATGACAAAAATACAATAAATGTAGAAAAAACAAAGACAAAACTGATCGGTGGTAAGGATGAACTCATTTGAAACCTCAAGCTAACGGCCATTTTTTTCTTCTCATTACAAACTGCACCTGTTGTCCTTTGTCATCACAAAATAAGCATATCATTCATTCACTCCAAAAAAACAAAAAACAAAACATAAAATAAACAAGAAACTTAATATTTACAAATATTTTTTTCTTACACTTAAAAATGTACAGTTCTGATCTTCTTCCAGATGTTTCGTCTCCATCCCGACTCCCAGGTTGGTATTTTCTTCTCTGTCCAGTGACCTCAGAGTGCGCGCTGAATGTGCCACAATGGCGCCCTCTAGTGTTAGCTTATAAAACAGACAAGGAGAAAGAACAGAGCCGAATGAAAGGACTCGTTTGTGTTCTCTCCTCTGCTGTAGCTGTGTGGTGCTGAGGTTAACTACACAACCCGTCGCCGCCTCCTTATACACAGGAGTGAGTACAAAAGGGTTCGTATGGACGCGTCAGTTGGCCGTCCTTCTGCTCGACACTGTTAGCTGAAAGATGATGGGATCATCCTCTGTCCTGTATTTAAGGCTGAGAGTCTTTGTCCAGTCTCTTTTCCACAGCTACTGTCCACAGCACTGATCCACCTGCAGCACAGCCCCAGTCAGTTGTTTTATGATTTACATTGTGCACGTTTCCCTTCCAGTGAGCTTACAAAACCTCTGACAGGAGACGTCAGGCATGTGTTTCCCCCACCTCCCCTTTTAGGCAGTAATAAAATAAAAAAACAAACAATCAAACAGGCCAAAGCTAGAGCACAAGCAAAGACAGCACCGGTGACTAAGTTCTCCCATACTGGACGTACGCTACCATGTGGGCTCAAACAGCAGCACATCAGCTCAGTTTACATACTGTTGACATCTTCATCAGAGGATCAGCAGGGAGCGCTGCTGAGCTGCAGTCGTCTCCACCAGAGTGACGGAGCAGGAATCACAAACAGCACAAACCCACCGTGTTGTTTCTACCCTGTTCAGGAGATCTGAGCCCCCATCCCTTTTTTTGATGTTGCAGCTCTGCACTGCAGGCCCTGAACGCCTCCCGGTTACCTTCAGTGTGCTTAGAGTTTAATTTACAACCGACGAGCTCACAGATCATCTGCAGGCAGGTGAATGAACCCTTAATGTGAGGATAGTAGCAGAGCTGAACTGAGGTCAGAAATAGTGAGGAACGGTGTCGACACAGTGAAGTCAGGTGTTTGGGAGATTTCCTGATTATCAGTTTGGGGGTGGAGGGGGTGTTGGTGTTAAATAACAAAGGTGGTGGAGGATGGAGAGAGGAGGAGGGAGGGAGCGGTGATGATATGGAGGAAGGTGTTTGGTTAAGCAGCAGGAAGGAGCTCATGCTGGAGTCTGAGTTTTTACTGTTGGCCTTTTTCTGCTTTTTTGTTTATTGTTGTCTGACGCAGGCCCGCCTACGCTTGAGTGATGCAGATGTGATATCACACTCACACAGTGACAGCCACTCTTACACACACACACACACACACACACGTCAGTCAGAATACACATGTGCTAGAAATAAGGGGTCAGACAGGAGCAGCATCAGTCTCTGCTCTGTTTTGTTAAGAACGTAGAAAAATAATTTTGTACAATCAAGCTAGATCGACGGACGCTTTACCTCACGTACCCTAAAAAGAAAAAGTAGTGACAGTGAGATGAAGGGCTGCACATGACACCATGACTGAGTTCACAGCTGTTGCTTTGATTCTAACATTTAAGTCTTTTGGCATCGACTCCGTTTTAATAAATGAGTGCTGGGAGGCGTCGTTTGACTTCAGGAGCTCCTGCGATGCTCTTACTCTGTGGGAGAAAACCAAAAACCAAAAGTAGCAAACATGGAGCGATATGACTCGTTTAGATTTTGGGAAACGTGCATCGACAGGTACAGTGTCCTTTTCCCCGCGTCTTTAAAAATAATTCATGCATAGATCCCCCACTGAGAAAACCCTTTTATATACTTTCTCCTTTGTACACATTTTATATAGAACTATATATAATATCATTTCTCTATATCTATATTTTCAGAAAAATTCTTTCCACACAATAAAAAACAACAATGAAACAAATGCTTCAAACAAAACAACAAAAAAAGAGAAGATGAAAGAAAGAAAATCACGACTGAGGGCCAGTTTGGCACTTTGTCATGAGAACATGACAGAACTCTGTTAGTTGACGGTAAATAGCGATACTCTATTTTTCTTTCGATTTTCTTCTCCCTCGATGAGAATTGAAACACAGCAGTACTTACCTGGCACCTAAAAATGCTGGTAGAATGAAAGATATCAGTGTTTTCATAGTTATATGTTTAGTGTACGCCTCCCCCCTCCAAACTGCTCAGCAGATCGGGAATTTTTAGAGAAGAGCAGGAGGGAGGCGTGTCACATGAGAGGAAGAGAGCAGTAATAAAACACGGATGTAGAAAAGAGAAGCATAATGTGCACATAACACACAGGAGATGGAAAAAGAGATGACGCCAACGTAAAAAAGAGAAAACAGCGAGGAGCGAGAGAGCATTCGTCCCTTTGACAAATGTTGGAGGTCTTGAGCCTGGAAACAGCAGACCGTCTTTGAAAACAGTATCTTTGAAAGATCTGAGTCACCCACCCCACCCCCACCCCAAACTGCTCATCTGCTGCTGTACACTTCAGTTGCACCTCCACATGCCACCAGTGGAGGGAGCTGCCAAGTTTTACAGCACATGACGCAGCAGGTGTAGTTGCTTTTGGAGAAAGAAGAGAATAAGAGGACAGAACGAAGGCCCACGTCTAGAGGCCTCCCTTCCAGAGCGGTAGCAGAGCCAGTGTTCCTGGTCCCTAGGTGGCGCTGTGTCGGGCCTGTCCCTACTATACCCTGGTGGTGGAGTGGGGGTGGGGCAGGGTGTTGTTGTGGCCGGTGGAGGGGAATGTGTTGAAGGCGTGAAGAGGCTGCATGCTGGTGATGGTGCTGGGGATCATGGTGATGGTATTTGACGTCATCAGCGGCACGTCGTCGGGGGCGCGGCGCAGCGCCAGGTGTAGTCGGGAGGGCAGGCGGGCCGCAGGATGTCGTGGGGCCGCAGGGGCTCCATGTCGTGGTGAGCGTCGTGCTCCGAGTGCTTCATCTGCAGGGACATGATCTCCTCCTCCTGGCTGTGAGCCAGGTCGTTGGCGGGGCCGCCCCGCTGAGGGGACAGCCGGTGCCGGCGCATCTCGTGCCGCTTGTCACGCTTGTAGTAAAGGGCGGCGAAGGCCAGGACGTTGAGGAAGAGGAGCGACGGGAAGGTAGGGTAAGGATGACGAGAGGTTCGAGGAACGTTGTTTCTGGGCCTCATGGTGCCGGGGTCACGGCCTGCAGGGGAGCGCGTAGTGGTGGGAAAGAGCACGTCGTGCAGGCTGTGAAGATGAGGGACTAATTCCAGCCAAAAGGCCACTTTGTTAGCTCTGTAGTTGTCTCTGACACGAGGTTTCAAACCGATGTGAAGGTACTGCTTGTCCTTCGAGTTGAACTTGGTCCATATGACCTCCTCGAAGTGGCTGGGCTTGGTATGAATGAACTTGGTGTCCTGAGGGACGGGCAGGTTGGGGTCCCTGGTGGAGCATAAAGGTTAAACGTTTCAGTTCAAAGTTATATTCAGTCTCCATTATAAGTAACATGTGGCATCAATACACTGAATACAGACAGGGGGCCCATTCTCTGTGCAACCTTTAAACTATCTAAGACCAACCGGCTGCTCTGGGATCTGGATGCTTTTGGTGAACCAGTATGTTCAATTCTTCAAAGCCACATGGGAATTAAACTAGCAACCCAGATTCAAGTATTCAAGAGGACTAGAAGGCTATAAGCATTTTAATTACAGATTCACACTAAAACAAAAAAGATGACATTAAGCTAAATCAGCCGGCAAATTCAGCCCATAATAAGCAGCTGCTATTATTGCACCACTATCATACTTTACTGCAACAGTTCTATGGTAGCATCGCCTGTTAGAGTGTTAAAGCAAAGCACATGACAACAGTAGAAACACTTTAGTGTAGGATTTCTACCACAATAAACAATTCAATAAATCAAAGAATTTAATTTTTTAATTAATTTAATTTAATGTAATTCATTTTGTAATTGTTTACAGCTCATCGCAAGAAACATTTCATTCTTAATATAGGCGCTAATATTTCAGTTTTTTCTTTGTACCTCTCTAGCAGTGATCAGTCAGGGGACCTGAAGGGATCACGATCACCACACCACAATTTCTCTGTTCTTGAAAGGCTCTTCATGTTACATCTGTGTTGATCATTTTTGACATAGCTGGAGCGCACGACCCTAAATCAACCCACAGTCCTGCTGATATAGGCTCAGTGTGCAGTGGGAAACTTCCCATGATGCACTGACTTCATCATCCAACTGTGTTTATATGTCGCTGCTACATTTCATTAACTTTTGTTTCTTTCTCCTGTAATTTGATTGTTCTCGCTCTCTCTTTAGCTCAGATTACAGATTGAATGATGTTTAGTTTCTTTCAACTTCTTCAAAAAATGTAAAATCTGAGATTATGTTTAATTTGGTTAAAGTGTTACAGAGACTGAGCCCTGAGCCATTTAAGTCCTGTTACGTGTTAACAGACTTAGATAAATTTACCTGAACTGTAACAAAACGGAAACACTTTGGAAACACATTAAAGTCTACAGCTAAATCAACACCTTTGCTTGATAAGTGTCACGGCCCGTGGTTTGGCATCCTGGGAGCCGTGGGAGGCTGTGGTGGCCACACCCTCGGGCTGGGCCGCCTCCAAACCACCTGCGTCTCATCTACGGCAATCACCGGAGGACTACTTTAGCCAGCTCTGACGGCTTCTCCTCGCCAGTCCGTAAGTCTCCTTCCAGTGTTACCAGCATTCGGCGTGGAAGCCTGTGGCCTGCCTGTCCTCCTGCCTGACCGCCTCCCTCCCTAAGGATTCCCCTCCCGGGCATCTCTCCCCTCCAAGCTCCACGGTCCTGCTCTACCTGTAAGCCTCGGCAACTTATGGAGTCTAGCTTTCCATTTTTTTTTGGCAACCTGCGTGCTGTTAACTGTGTCTCCCCTTTCTGTTGCAGTCTCCCCACAGTCCCGATTACAGTGCTCCTGGGCTCCACGCTCCTCGTTCCCCCCCGTGGCATGAGCCTTAGTTTTTCGTTTCCTAGCTTTGTGAAAAGATTCCTCAGTTAAATAAAACTTGTACATAGTTCTGAGCTGCGGTGTTCTGAGTCTGCTTTGGGGTCCTGCTACCTGAACACTCCGTGTTTTGTGACAATAAGCCTGTAGTTCTGTCAGAGAACATACAGTAACAGGTACAGTTTACACTACTATGACATGAGGCCTACCCAGTCTTTGCGAAGTTAGTCCAGTAAGTCATGACCACAGCGCTCAGCATCACATCGTTCTTGGAGAAGTTGCACGGGAACAGGTCCGTGGCACCGATCATCGGTACGTCGAACACGTAAGGTATCTCGTCCCCGTGCGCGGCGTCGGCCCACTCGGGCCGCGTCTCGGTCTGGCAGTGGTGGTAGAACGTGTAAAAGTAAACTGGGGACTGAAACTCGGCATGGAGTTTGGCAGTGGCCACAGCTGGTGCCACCCACTGGTGGTCCGTAAACAGGGCCAACAGAGTCTTCCGCCGCATGTCGCCGTTGTCCCTGTGCGCCCAGTCTGTGTACATGAACTTAATGGTCTCCCTCAGGATCAACGTTCCCTCTAATTTTTCATGTGTCTGAGCAAACACACAAACTCCCTAAGCGGTCCCTTGGACCACTGTGAGCGACATCAGACGTGTGCACTGTGGTCACGCCAGCATCTAATCCATCCAAGTTACATAGTTTATTAAAATAATCAAATTACAGCATTTACATTTATGTTAGACTACTTTTAAACTGCTTTAGCCCACTTACAATGAAAATGTAAAAAAAAAAATCTAGCCATTGGCCTGTGTAGTATGTTAACACTATTGGAAGTAAAAATAACTTGAACTCCAATTTCGAAAACACAACTTTCTTTTTTTTTTTTTATAAAGCTCTGACTTGTATTATGAGTCTGTGGTCTGGGAGAGAGTCCTGTAACTCTCTGTCTGCAAAATATAGTATATAATTACCAATGCTGGGCAATTTAATTATATAGTTACTCCTCAAAAAAGTAACTCAGTTTGGCAAACAACAAAGTTTTTTGTAGCTATTTTTTTTAAATGCAGTCAATGCGTTTTTTTTTAAATAAACATTTCAAACTATTTACAGAACAATCAGCTGTTCTGCATCAAATTTGATGCCACACAAATTATTTGTGCCACTCCAAAAAATAATTTCTGTCCACTATGAGATAAAGGAGAACAACAGCCTGATACCTGCAGGCCTGCAGGAGATGTATCACTCCTGTAACACCTGTAACATTCAGCAGTTGCCTCGTTGTTCTGACACACACAACAAAACTATTGGCTACACTACACACTAACTACACAAGATTTGCGCTAAACGTCTCAAATCTCTCACATCTCAAAACACCACCGTCACTCCTAAAAGTTCCCCCCGTTTCTTAACAATTAGATGCCACGTTGCCATATCATTTTTTGATTGGTCGACATGGTACATTTTTCGACCAATAGGAAAGAGAGAGGGGGGTGGGGGTTTGTTTTTGCTCACAGGCGGAGAGTGCTTTCGAGCCTTTTTTTTTTTAAATAAAACGCCGTTTTTACCGTTTCTTCCCGCAGTAAATATAAACAACGGTAGTATTCAGGAAGAAAACCAAACATTGCATATTTTTATCACAACTCTGGTTTTATGTGGCCTATCAACACAATTTAAAAACTGGTATAAAGTCCACACTTTTTCCGTCATTTGTTCCGTCTGTCCTGCTCACATCTCCAATGGTTGTACACGTTGTCATTAACGTGACTTCACTCCACATCAGCCACGCCGCTTTGCTTGCTAAAACTACGGTGTCGGCACATAAGGACGCTGTCATAGCCTGTCAACGACGTTGATTGGCTGCGTATATACGAATGTGAATCGCATTATTGGCTGGAATATGGGATACGGTGGCATCGTTCTAATCCTATACGGGAGCAGCCAGTCACTTACTGACTAACACTGCAAAACAGAATTGTTAAAGTATTAATTTTAATTTCAATTCAGGTTAGATTTTTTTTGTGCGCAACGCAGATTTTCTGTGCGCAGAGACCGTGCCAGCAGTGCGCAATTGCGCACGTGCGCAGCTTAGAGGGAACATTGCTCAGGATGTCTTTGCCTGGTGAAGAAGCACAGGAGGGGAAGAAAGATAAAAGTGAAAAACTGCTAAGAATAAAGTAACAGCAGTGCGAGAATTTTTTTAAGAGATCGGTCTGATCGAAAGATATGAAACCAAAGCACACGTTGGTGAGATGAACCAAGAGCCAGGAAGCGAGTGACAAATCTAGAGAGGATAAAAAGTCTTTCAGAAAACAGAACGAGTGACAGGCAGTAGAGAGGAAGCATGACTGCATTATCCAAACATGTCTGTACTGTGACTGTGGTCCGGCTGTGAGGGGTTCGCAGGCCGACCTGTCAGAAACAACGACGCTGAGATTGGGAGCCGACTACCTGGGGGATGATAGCATTACTGCCCACAGAGCCTCAAAGGATAAGGCGCAGACACGCCGTGATGTGGATGAGTGGCTCTCTTTAGCACGCTTGTCTTGTTTGATGCACTTCATTCACATTTTACTGATTCCATTCTTTACTCGCATGTTTTAAACACTTAAAGACAGGTTTTCATGTTCTTTTGAAAATTCACGTGAACTCAAGCTGTCAGAACTGTAATGTATGCTTTGATAATTGCCCACATTTGTCATTTTGAGGATTATCCGTTTGTTTTAATGAATACAGCAAAAAGAAAAAACTAACAAATCAACAAACGCGGCTCCTAAAAAGACAAAACCTGATGATGCTGCAAAACGCAGTTAAGTGAGAGGAGGCTGTAAAATGGAATAACTGAAAAGTGGCAGTGTACAGAGGTGGCGTCCTCACCCTCTGGGTATCCGTAGAGGTTGTCAACAAAGTTGGAGATGGTGTAGTCGAAGGCCGCAGCTGAGATGCCGTCGTTGTCCTCACTGTCGTCCACAAACTTCAGCCCCTCTCCCTGGTTCACTCCTATCAGGATGTCATAGTTTAGGAACTCCCCCTGGTGGAGAAAATAAGGAAGAACATGCTGAGTGCTGGAACAGAGCCTGTGTACATCACAAGTCTACAACAGGAAGTGCAGCTGAAAACCAGCTTTGTGAATTGGCAGCATTTCATTTCCCAGTAAACAAAAAAAAGATTAGCTGTTGGCATGAAATTTCTACTATAAACTGTAAATACTGCAATATATGCAGGGTTCATACACCTTTTTCAGGGTCAAATTCAAGCACTTTTTAAGCACATTCAAGGTCCATTTTCAAGCTTTTCCAGCACATTACCAAAAAAAGAAAGCATGTTTCACTTTGCATCACCTCAGTAAGACCATGTAAACATTTAAACAAATCATCTCAGGTCGACTTAAATGTCTTTTGTTCCCCTTTTGTTAAAATAGAAAAATGCACCACACAAAAATAGTGAAAAAGGAAACGGTTGCCTTACATGCATATAGTGTACAAACTCAAAAAACACATTCCTCTTAAAAATTAAGACGTGCAAATGTGAACAAATCAACTTGTTAGAGATATTCATCTCCACTGTAAATAAACAACAACCCAGAAAACAGGAAAACTGCACCAAACACCACAAACACCAACAAATTAATGTCTTCTCATCAGATATTGATGCTTCTTTACTGTGTGACACAAAAAAAATAGGAGACAGATGTTTGTTTGTTTGTTTGTTCTTTTTAATTAGTTAAACACCCACGCCCAGAAAAATGGGGGCATTTCATTTTCGAGCAGGAAGCTCCCCCTTTTTGTTAAACCCTTTAGATGATGAGAGTTTTTTAATTAAATACATATTCATTAATAAATATTCCCTTTTATAAAAAGTAGGATAATTAAAAAAAAACTTTTATTATAGCTCTATTGTGTAGAAAAAAAAACTTGTCTTGTTTTCTGTTGTCTGTTATATAATATTAGGGATGTTTGTGACAATTAATTTCTTAATCGGCTGGACTAACCGATAGTCCACAACTAGGAAACACTGAAATTTTAAGTTAAGTTTGAAAACAGTTTAAAAAAAAATACCCCATTCCAAAATGTCTTGTGACAATCTGATTGGCTTAGGGAGTGATGATGTCATAGGGAGATCTTAAGAATCTTAAGTCCTTTGATATTTTTCCTTAAATAGGGGTGAGACACAGCAAGTTTTAGTTCGTTTCAGCAGCATCTGTGTTTGCAGCCTACAAAACGTTCACCACAGAAACATTTGGAAAGCTCTTAAAGGTCATCGTATAGAAACTCCAACATGTTTCCAAGAAACAAACAAGCAATTCAAAAAGATTACGCCGCCTCTCCTTCCTGGCGTGGCCGGCCGATTTCCCCAAATGGCGTCTCATCCTTCCAAAGGGCATTAGAGGAGAGTAGGAAGGAAAACTACCTTCTCCAGAAAAAAATGCAACAAATTGAAGAAGAGAAACTTCAACTGGAGGACAAGTGTAGACAAATGGAAGCCCAAAATAAAGAGCTGGAAGACAGACAACAGCGCCAGCCGGACATAAAAATTATTAATGAGGGCTGGGGAATAAAGTTTGCTCAGGCCCGAGAGCAGATTGTGCACCTCATTAAAGAAAATAAGCAAAAGAGCGTGGAACTAAAAGAAATGACCAACCAGCTCCAAGACAAGAAAACCATGACTGATAAGATAGAATGGGACCTCCAATACATGGACCAAATGAATCAGCTGCTCCAAAGACAGCTCCATGAAGCTGTGGAAGTAAAGAAAGAAATCCTCCAACAGAAGGAAGAGCATGACAAAAAACAAAGAGACATGCAGCACGAACTGAAGAGCATGCAGGTAAAATACCGAATGCTGAAAGAAAGCCTGGATGAAACGCTGCGCCAAAATAAAGACCTTCTTCAACAGAAAGAGCAACAACAAGAAAGACTGAAAGAAGGAAAACGTATTGTCCAGGACTTTGAGTCTAAAAATCTAAAACTTCAAGAGTTTTGTAATCAGCTGGAGGACAAAGCAGCTAAAGTGGAAGAAGAAAAGGAGAAACTGGAGAAACGCTGCTCACAGATGCAGAAAAGGATCGAGCAAAATGCGAGAAACAACTCCGAGCTCGTTAAGGGGATTTTGGTGGAATTCAATAACTTGAAGCGTGAAAACACTCAAATGCAGGCACAAAAACAACAACAAGACAAAATACACGAAGACCTGCAGCTCACGCTCCAAGAAATCCACAAAAGAAACGAGCAGTTAGAAGAAAAGCACAAAGAAGTCGAACAGAGAAATGCAGACATGCACAAGGACAAGCTGATACAAGAGGCAACATCCAAACAACTCAAAGACAAGCTTGAAGAACAACAAGCAACATTAGAAGAGGTGGAACAAAGATGCCAGAAACTTGAAAAGCAAAACACAGAAACAATCGATGAGCTGAGAAATCTCATCCTGGAAAAAAAAGCGCTTGTGGAAAAGTGCATGAAAAAAAAGACAAAATGGTTCCACTTGTTCCGGAGGAGAGACGCTACTGCTTCCTCACCTGATGTAGCCTCGTCTTGCTCCACCTCTGTTCAGCCCCCCAACCAGTCCCGGCAGTTGACTGTCCCCTCCTGAGCCTGGTTCTGCCGGAGGTTTCTGCCCGTTTAAAGGCAGTTTTTCCTCTCCACTGTCGCCAAGGGCTTGCTCAGAGGGGATTGTTGGGGTTTTCTCTCCTCCGCCTTTTTTCTTCATTTACTTGTTTAACTTTTTTCCTCATTATTACTTCATTTTACCTTTTTTCTTCATTTACTTGTTTAACTTTTTTCATTATTACTTCATTTTACCTTGTTTCATTATTTACTTGCTTGTTTAACTTTTCTTTCAACTTATCTAAATAATAAACCAATTAAATTTATCCTTTGAGTATTTTTCGTCTCATCTTTACAGAATTTTTCCAAAACATTTTCAAACATTCAGATCTGTCTTTTATTTTCTTCTTGAAACCTCATAAATGGTGAACTAAAAACCCGGAAATTGGTTTGAAACATTGTTTCAGCTGAAACCGGCATAACATGCTTTTGTGTGTGTGTGTGTGTGTGTGTGTGTGTGTGTGTGTGTGTGTGTGTCAGGGTATCACTAGTTAGGTCATCATGTTGAGGCTCATTCACTCCAACAATTTTTAGGTCAAATATTTAAAACAGGGTCATTGCATACACATTTTCAATTCACTTCAATCTCACAAATGCAGAAATAATTATTTGCAGTATCTTATTTAATATGAGAATGTCATGACTGATCATTTGCACCTACACCACCAAACATGGGGGCAAAGGGGAGGAGATCATGTTTAATCGGTTATAAGAAAAGGTCAGAAATATAAGTGCCGACATGAGCGGTGTCCACAGAAACCTCTGAATCTCAGCTCAAAGCTCATATAAACCATTTGTACAACCAGCAAACAAAGCAAAGACACCAAACAGTTAAAAGAGCAGTGACGTCACCACAAATCTTTGGTCAGGTAATATCCATATTTTGATTTTCTGGAGTTAAATGTGAACCGAAGCATATTTTCAAAGGTGTTATATGCTATAAAATACTTTTAAATAAATTAGTTGAGGGATATAAAAAAATCAAAATGTTCTCTGTTTGAGTCACAGTAACTTTGACATAGTAACATTTGCAGTAAGTCCTAAATGTTCACCTTTAAAGTGTTTGTGCTAATAACACCATGTACAGTAAGACAGGCATGGAGAACAGCACTGACTGGGAGGCTTTGAAAAGATGACACACTCAGTTCAGTTCAACATATCAGACTTTAAGAATGCACAAGCATCTACCTAAAATCTATTTATTTAGTCTCTCATCTGTGATGTAATTATGTAAAATTATGATGTATCGTTCACCTCCATTAAATGAACAGGTAGCTTTAAAGTATTTAATATGTTAAAACACTTAAATGTGTCTGTTGTCTCAGTGGCTGATAGTGCCCCACAGGCCTCAGTGTGAGCTTGAAGCCATTATAATGCTAAAGTTGTTTAATGTGTAGGTGCTCATGATATAGACCACAGGGTCTGGGTAGATACAGGTGGGACACAACACAAAAACCTGTCACTAACATATGCTCCTCTCTCGTGATCAGTAACATCAGTTTTCACTGCAGTGATACAAACCATGAATCTCACCCTTATAAAAGTTACAAGGAAATTTATCCGGACTGGAGAATCCCTCCAGATGTGATCTTGAGGCATCAGACTACTGGAAATATGTGATGGCAAGGTAGAACAGGGTCTTTGCCAAAACGTATATAATGCAAAACCTGCTGATATTCCTGCAGCTTGGAATGGCATCACACAGAGCAGGCAGAAAACAGCCTCAAAGAATCATTTTCCATTTTCTAACAAAGTTAAATATATTGTTAATGTTTACCTAACTGGGCTAAGACAAGTAAGACAATGACAAATAATTGCCATTACTGATCCCTTTGATCTGTTTGCTTTTAACACAATTAATTTCTTTTACTGAATAGACATGTGTATGAGATTCCTTTTTGTCAGATAATCATTAACAGTCGTAGATGACTCAGTCTGCATTGTTGTAATTAAACAGAAAATTTAAAATGAAAAAAGTAGTAACCCTCAGCCCCCCAGCAGATGTACCTATGTAATGAATTTCTATATCCTTTGTCGCCATGTTCTCAAGTTATTGATTTACAAGATTTTCAGAAAATTTGACCTCAAGGTCAAGGTTACTGATTTTAAACCAATCATAGATACACCTGTGGTATCAGTTTGAAACTCCTACGTCCCTTCGTTCTCATGTTATTGCATTCACAACTTGGGTGGACAAGTTGCCTTTTATGTTTTAGGGTTATTGGTATAAATTCTGTGTTTCTGTGAGAAATCTGATGTTAAATATTTATATTTCCATTTTTTTAAAAGATTTATCTCAGCATAAATGCCTTTTTAATTCATCTATGTGAGTTTTTTTCTCAGTGTTTAAAATTTGCTTTTCTTGACATATCTGCTCTCACATAATTCCACTTAATTACATTTTTTTCTTTGTTAAGTCATTAAATGATAAACTTGGTGACCGGAAACGACCTGTATATTTTTTATTATCGATGCCTGTAGAGTGTTAAGTGTCATGACACAGAATCTCAAAATGATCTCAGTGATGTCAACAAATTCTTTTTCTGATTGAAGTTTTAAAGTGTTTGAAGAAATAAATTATAAGCATAACCATATTTGACCATGAAGTTTAATAAGTGTGTTCACATATGCCTTTTCTGATCCACAGACTAGAAACAAAATGAGATCAGTCAATGAGTCAAAGAGGAATATTTAAGTGTAAAGATGTACTTTACACCCAAAAGTAGGCAAAAATAGGATCATAATTCTGCCCTTCAGACAGAGACTAAAACTAAAATTCACAGTCCACTTAAATACCCTTCACCACAAACCATTAGTAGCAATCAATAAGCATCTTCTTTAATGCTTAATTTTAAAACTGCAAACTTGATAGAGCTTAAGAAATATACAGTTAGGTCCATAAATATTCCATCAGAATTCATGTGGCTGCTTCTGTCCTGTATCACATCATCAATAAACTCCAGTCCCAGTGCCACTGGCAGCCACGCACACCCGAGCCATCACACTGTGTCCACCGTGTTTCCAGATGATGTGGTACGCTTTGCATCATGAGCTGTTCCAAACCCTCTCCGTACTTTTTTCTTGCCATCATTCTGGTAGAGGTTGATATTGGTTTCATCTGTTCAAAGACTGTTTTTCCAGAACCGTGCTGATTTTTTAGATGTTTTCTTTTGAATTATTTTCTTTTTTTTTTAGCAAAGTCCAATCTAGCCTTTCTATTCTTGAGGCTTATAAGTGGTTTGCACCTTGCAGTATACCCTCTGTTTTAGGATATAGATGATGTTTTATTAATCATAATCATGTCATACAATGTATAATAACTAATTTCCTAAACCATAATAACTGTTACTCTGAATATGTAATATATAAAAGGATAATTTATACAATAAAAAAAAAACAAGCTGTGAATTTACTTCATATTTGATGCTGCCTCCTGAATTCTTAGTGAGAAAAAAATACAGAGAAATTCAGGAAAACTAATTCAGGGAAACTACACCTCCTGCTGTCCAAACAGGTATGAATTTTTTTTAACTCAATTTTTATTTATTTTTAATCAGCAGTGACACATCCTACACTTCCTCTATTCAACTGTACCTGTATGTACAAACATATACTCACATTAAAACTACACAAAGCAGCCATGAATGTCCAGCAGCAGCATGTTACAGAAAGCAACCATATATACATATAAAGGAAAAGTATACATGAGCACTCTTTGGCCTTATGTGAGGCAGTCTTTTGGTCTCCTTATTCCTGTGCTGTCCATAGATAAGTGTGTGTGTATGTGTGTGTGTATGTGTGTGTAGAGAGAGAGCTCTTAAAATTAGGTGGTGTTCTTCATTGTGATAGTAAAAGTAACATGGGTCCCCACCGTTTCTCAAAGACAGGTTTCTGTAGTCTGAGTATGTAATTTGTTCCATCAGGCAGATATCATACACTCTCTGGATCCATATATTATATGTGGTTTTAACCATCTGGTAGTTATGCATTTTAGGGCTACAGTGAGTAATATATTTTAGAAGGTAAGTTGTGGCTTTGCAGTCAATATGTTCTGCAATCCTTCCCAACACTGCTACTGTAGGACTTAAGGGAATATTTACCTTGGAAAACGTCTTTGAGAGCATCAAATATCTGCCTCCAGAATACACAGAGTTTAGGGCAGAGCCACAATATATGAGTATGGTTGGCAGAGTGTGTCCCACAGTTCCTCCAGCATGAACTCAGATGTGTTGGACCCATCTTAGCAGTTATTTCTGGTGTTCTGTAGAATCTGGTGATATTGTTCCATTTAAACTCTCCATGTGTTTGAACTAGTGGTTTGCTGTGCTTCAGTACATATTTCCCACCAGGTGTCATCAGGTATTTCTTTCATTTATTTCTGCCTCCCATCTTTCCCTCATCCTCAGGGAATTATGCTTAATCATTGATGAGCCTGCGTTATAGATTTTACTAATAGTCTTCTTGTCTCTGTTTCTGATTTGTTTACTTTTTAGAAATTCTTCATTAGGTGTGGGGTTGGCAATGTTTCCCCAGCTTTTGAGTGCCGTCAAGAAGGACCTTAGTTGTAGAGATCTATAAAAATCTGTCCTGAGGAGATTAAATTCATTCTTCAGATGTTCAAATGTCTTAAAGTTCCATTGTTCCAATAGTTGTTGTACATATTTCAGTACATTATGTGCCCACGTTTTAAACCCAGTATCTGAGTTATTAGAGGAAAAGGTTTTCATAGATCCTGTGCTTGATAGTAAAGAAAGATACTTTGGTAGTCCCAGTGCTGACTGAATTTTATTCAAACTTTTTAATGTGTTTTTGTCCAGGTTGCCATTTCTTTTACGGGTTTTTCAACGAAAGGTAGTGTTTCCAGTGTTTTGGGACATTTACTTTTTTCTATTTTGAGCCAGAGTATGTCTATCATTTTGCAACCATGTCAGCAAAGGTTTTATTTGTGCAGCCCAGTAGTAATATTTAAAATGAGGTACATTAATGCCCCCCTTTATTTTGGGCAGCTGCAGGGTTTTGAGTCTAATTCTAGGCTGCTGTTTAGCCCACATGAAGTTAGAAATTCTTTCATTCAGCTTATCAAACATTGTCTTTGGGATTTCAACTGGTATCATCTGAAATAAATAGAGTAGCCTGGGCAGAACATTCATACGGATATATTCAACTCGACCTAACAGAGACAGGGGGACAATAGACCACTGCTCTAAATCATTGCTGATACGCTGAATAATTTTATTATAATTTTTGTCAAACAAGTGGTCCGAGGGTATGGAAATGAAAGTTCCAAAGTATTTAATACCCTCTTTAGACCATTTGAATTCACACACTCTTTTTAGGTATGATGTTGTAGAATTGGGTTTTGTTATATATAATATTATATCGTCAGTGTAGAGGGATATTTTATTTCATTGTTCCTCTGGATAGCAGCATGACTGGCAATTCCTAAAATGGTCTGTCTGGTTTAGGGTGAAAAAAATGCATTGAGCATTTCTCAAACAACCAGGGAACAGACAGGACAACTGCTCAATTACATTAAAAAAATATATATATTATTTGACTAAACAGCTATTTGAGCAACAAAAATCACAGACAAATGGTAGGATGTGTGATGTGTGTGTGCCAGTGAAGTAAAATTTGTAGCTGAGCATGAAATATAATATAATTAGGTCAGTGTCAGGGAATATGAAAGACACTCACTTCTTTTATAAAAATGAGTGGAGATGTAATGAATTGTGTTTAGACATCAGCACTTATGTGTCACAAAATTTGTTCTTCATGCACTACGTTACTTTGTTTTTCACAGAATGTCACAAGTTTCAAAACGTTTGTTTGCAAATAAATAAAAGTTTAGTGTTGCAAGTGGTGCCACTGTTAAAACCTTTGACTTTAACTGTACTCAAGGGTGTAGATTTGGCATGGACGGAAGGGACATGTCCCCACCGATATCCAGCGATTATTGAATTGTCCCCACCAATAATTTGATCTCTTCGAGTAAAGAAAAACAAAACTGACAGAAAGAAAAAACGATCTGTCAACGTCTCTTTCACCCAGCGGTGCACAAAGAGTTAAATTACGTTCTCTACTGGAGTCCTACCTCATGTGACAAATATGGCCAATGTGATTGGCTGTGCCTTTCAGGGAGCTCTGTTTAGTTTTAGCAGTGGCAACCCTGCACTGCGAGGAGGAGAGGAGGATGGCAGCAAAAAAGTATTTTTCAAAGAAACCTGTAAGTCAGTTAAAGTCAAGTTCACTCATAAAATGTGTCCGTCATAATAACGTTACAGGCTATGCTAGGCTTTGGCACACATCAGTCTAAAATTGTATGTAACCATGAATAACGTGTTTTGGAAACTATCTGCACAACAGGCAGCACTATTAGTTATCTCAGTCTCCCAGAGTAGCATTTCTAATTTTGATTGAAACTGTCAGAGAAAACGGCAGCCTCGAGCAAGCCAGGATATTAGTTTACAGAGGCCGTTAAAATTATGTCTAACGTTAAAATGTTGGTGACACAATAATTTCATCCCAGTGGTACTGACATATTCATTGGGTTAATTTTTGAGACAATATATCATGAGGTAGTCATGATTTTGCAAATATTCCACCTTGTAGTGCAGTTTGCACAAATTGTTTTAAAAATGCACTCACCCTACAAACATTACTGACTCATCATGATGAGTCAAGATCTGCACAAATTGACAGAAACACTGAAGCAGCTCCCCGTTTTATTCTTATTATCATGTATGTCCTATTTGTCAGGTGACAGAAGAACCAACACAAAGCACAGAGAGCAATGGTGATACAAGATCACAGGTGGAATTGGTTGATGACTTGGTGGTTCATTACTGTATTTGAAGCACATGTGTGACTGCATGTATGTGGAATGTCTCACTGTTATTTATCAGGTGACAGAGCTGCCTCTGCCATGTTGTAGCTTGGACAGAGGTGAAGAGGCAAGGTCACAGGTGACTGACTGATGATTTGGTGCTATAGATTAACTAGTATTTATTATCATGACAATTGTCAGGCTCCTTTTAGTCATCCCAGTATCTCCGGCTGAGGCTGAAAGAAGCTTCAGTGCTCTCAGAAGACTAAAAAGATGGCTAAGGTTAACAATGACTCAAATGAGATTAAACAATGCTGCTGTATGCCATGTCCACCAGGAGAGACTGGACAGTATAGATGTAAAACAAATATGCCAGCAATTTATCTCAGTTAACGAGAGGAGGCATGTGTTTGGCTGCTTCACATAGTGGACATTGAGTTGTTGTGTGGGGCACCAGTAGTCCATGTCTGTTGCTGTAACAGTAGTTCATGTTTAGAATAAAAAAATCCCAGCTCACTGATCTGATCGGGGCAATAGTGTGCCTAAACTGTTGCATAATTTTGCTGAGAGATCTTTTACTTTGTGGTAATCTTAGGTGAGTAGTTTTATGGACAAAAACCACCAGGTCATTCAGTGTTCCCTTAGTGCTGATGTATAAGAGATGTTGGTGTACTGTAACTGAAGTAATGTTGTTAAGTCCTTAAAGTCATATTCTTTTATTGTCATGACTGTATTTGAAGCTTTTTTTTTAATTTTTGCAAGATACCTGATTTATATGGAATATGGCTGAAGTCAACTAAAGTCTAAAATACTTAGTCAGTCATTTGTTTAATAGTAATTTAACGTTATATAATTCACACATAAAACTATGAATTGTAATTTTAAATGGTTTAAAAGCATGTAGAATAGCATATGTAGGCAAATATATTTCTCTCTTTTTTTTTTTTTTTTATCAAGAAGCAAAGACAAAAAGGAAAAAAAGGAACAACCGGGCAGGGTTCGGTGGTTGAATCAAAACCAAATCTACGCCTTTGACTGTACTACTGGAGGAAATTACTAATAACAACCCCAGTGTGCCCACAGCTGTCTGCAGCTATCTTTGGCAGAGGTGCTAAATCTTATCTGAAAATTGAAGAAACACTCACACATCTCACACATCTACTTTGGTAGAACAGCTTACAGGGATCACTCCCTTTGCTTGAGCGCTTGAGTTTTGTTTTAGCCTCACGCTACACAGTCAATTTCTCCAAAACTTAAGATTTCATTTTGGACTGAGAAGACTGACACGATGGCTCAACAGTGACACTGGATTTTAAGAGATTAAGCAAAATAATAAACATCTGAAAAAAGTGCTGCGAGCTATGGATACAATGCAAAAGTACACCATCAAACACAGAGGAGTGTTGTAGATCTCTGGATTTAATAATCGGAACATCAACCTCCCGCTCCACCACAATCACCCACACATGCAGGGCCTTGGGGTAAAGGTGTGTCACCAGGGTGCAGAGGAGGCATCCCCCTCTCTGTCCCCTTCTGGCTGCCTGTGCCTCAATTTTATCTCACAACTTAGACATTCACATTACTCACACTCTCATAACACATACATATAGGATCTTGGGAGTGGGCACGCTACACGGAATCCAAAAGACCATCAGCGTGTACAACCTCACCCCTGGCGTCGTTGCCCACCTCTCAATTCTAAATACATGTAGACATTGAGGGCTATCAGGAGGGGCTATGCGCTTACCTGCTGCTCTCTGGCAGGTAGCTCCATGCCCTCCTGGGTTTTAAATGCACCTTAGAACACACATGCATCAACACTACATATGAGCGGGTGGAGGGAGGTTTGGAGTCTTCTCACACGACCGTTCTCTGCTGCCTGTTGGAGCGGGGGGGCTAGGAGGAGGAATTGGCCGTCCGATTGGGGTCTGGAATGTGGGGCCTCCCTGCTGCTGCCGAGTCGGGGCAGTCTGCTTCTCTCCACCCCAGGGAAAAGGGTAACACTACCTGGGTCTGGGTGCAGTTTCCCCCTCCAGGGGCAAGGGTACCTAGACCTGGGGCTTAGAGTACGCTTGGGGAGTGTGATTGTGTTTGGAGCCCCTGCAAGACAGAACAAAAGCCTTTATGTGCCGATTAGGGCTGCACGATTAATCATTAGAAAATCGCGATCTCGATTCATACTTATGTGCGATCTCATTTCCAAATTACAACGATTAAAAAAAAAAAAAAAAAAGACGACAACAATTGTACCGCATTTTGATCCAGGACGTAATCTGCATGAAAACAAGCGCTCACTCTTCCTGCTCAACAAATGACAAGGGCGGAGCCTTATACCACGTGATACAGAAGCTGTGCCGTGTGATGCTCAAATTGGCAGGAAAAACAACGGAGAGCACGTCAGGGATGACGAGGAAGTGACAGGAGAAAATCCGTCCCGGTCAACCACCCAAACATCAATAACGGGAACCTTGTACAGCGCTTCCCTATACACGTCGAACTCCCGCAGGCACAAAGAAATTACGGAGGCTATCACTTATCACCTGACCAAAGATATGGCTCCCATCAACACTGTGGAAAACGAGGGATTTAGGAAAATGATCAACACCCTAGACAAACGCTGCACAGTGCCGCCCCGCAGCTATTTTTCTATTGTTGCACTACCTGCTCTATACACGCAGTGTCGAGCAACGGTGGAGACGGAATTTCAAGCAGTACAACATTTTGCGGCAACGACAAAATGTGAGGCATTTATTGTTTTTATGTTTATTTATTGTTTTTATGTTCAGTCTCAACTGTTACGAAGTTGATGTGCAGTTAATAAGTGCAATAAATATTTATATTGGAAAAGAAAATCGTGAGAGAATCGTGATCTCAATTCTAAGCAAAAAAATCGTGATTCTCATTTTATGCAAAATCGTGCAGCCCTAGTGTACAGTGTCTCTTTATATCTGTCTCCACGTTGGGTGAGTGTTGAGTAATTGCATATGAGAGCATGAGGGTGGGTGTAACTACAGGGGTCCAACAAAGAATGGCCACGCATCATACTGATGTCTTCGTAAATTTATTTCTCTCTCTATCTCACTCTTATTGTCTTCAGACACCGTGAAAACTGAAGAAACACAAAGTTTACAACATAAATGTTTTGAGCTTGTCAGTCTCTCATACCAGTGTCCATAAACAGTCTTGTGCAAGCAGAACAGAAAAAATGCACAATAATGCATATCACAAAAATGTCCTCTTATTACCAGTGTAGAACACGTATGCAACATTATACAAACAATATAAATGAAACCATACCGTGTGCGCCTCTTGGACCACATGCAGAATGACATTAACGTTGAGGCTGTAGATGCATCTGTAGCCATGTATCCATGCTAGCTCCACCATGCCATGGTTGTGCTCTCAACCAAACTCTGGTCATGTGACAATTACAAACTCTACCTCATACAAACATTACAGCACTTTACATATTTAACAAACCCATATTTTGTAATCACATATTTTAGACATGTTTTTTAATTAATGTTACACTTTTATCATCTTATCTTATAAATAAATGAACTAAATTAAGCATGAATCTATCACAGAAACATGAAATAAACAACTTTATTTTAACTGTCTCAGGGACAGTTACACTCCCACCAAATTACTATGATTTATGAAATGTAAATAATTTGAATAAATCTAGGAATTTACAGAACCAAACAGTACTTAATTGTGACAAACTTGCAAGTCAATCCTAATACTTTAACCATCCCATACACATTTACAGAAGTTCCACTGGAACATTCTAGTTACTTTCTATTAGGACCACTAATTTATGTATAGGGCGTTCAAGAGTGGATGGTTTATTGAGCTTTTCACCCTCTTTCGCTAGTTTTCTACTTCCTAGTTGTATTCTGGCTTTCCGAACCAGACCATCTTCATCTTTGCAAACATCCAGTACTCTCCCAAGCTTCCATTCACTGCGAGGGATTCCGTCTTCTTTCACAATGACAATGTCGCCTATTCTCACATTTCGTCTTGGAGAGTGCAAGCGTTGTCTTAGTGTGATGTTTGAGAGGTACTCATTCCTCCACCTACTCCAGAATTGCTCTGCCAAATATTGAACTCTGCGCCACCTTTTCCTGGCATACAGATCTTCTGGCACAAATTTTGCAGGTGGAGGCAGTCGTGCAGAGGTTTTCATGGTGAGTAAATGGTTTGGGGTGAGTGGCTTTAACCCTTGTGCACCCGACCGGGGTCCTCGCACACCCCAGTCCCCTCGGGGGTACTCGCGCACCCCAGTCTCCGCCTAGGGGGGCGCGTATGTCCCCGACCGGCGTAATGGCTTTATACGTTTGTTAACCCTTGTGCACCCGACCGGGGTCCTCGCACACCCCAGTCCCCTCGGGGGTACTCGCGCACCCCAGTCTCCGCCTAGGGGGGCGCGTATGTCCCCGACCGGCGTAATGGCTTTATACGTTTGTTAACCCTTGTGCACCCGACCGGGGTCCTCGCACACCCCAGTCCCCTCGGGGGTACTCGCGCACCCCAGTCTCCGCCTAGGGGGGCGCGTATGTCCCCGACCGGCGTAATGGCTTTATACGTTTGTTAACCCTTGTGCACCCGACCGGGGTCCTCGCACACCCCAGTCCCCTCGGGGGTACTCGCGCACCCCAGTCTCCGCCTAGGGGGGCGCGTATGTCCCCGACCGGCGTAATGGCTTTATACGTTTGTTAATAATAATAATAATAATAATAATAATAATAATAATAATAATAATAATAATAATAATAATAACAATAATAATAATAATAATAATAATAATAATAATAATAATAAAAATATACAACGCATTCTCCCCGACCGGGGTACTCGCACACCCCCAGCCCCGCCGAGTAACCCACAACCACCGTGGGGTCTTCGCCGGCGGACGGGCGCACAACGGTTAATAATAATAATAATAATAATAATAATAATAACAATAACAATAATAATAATAATAATAATAATAATAATAATAATAATAAAAATATACAACGCATTCTCCCCGACCGGGGTACTCGCACACCCCCAGCCCCGCCGAGTAACCCACAACCACCGTGGGGTCTTCGCCGGCGGACGGGCGCACAACGGTTAAACAAACAGGACCGAACCAAAGTAAAAACAAGAGATGGCACGATACCACTTTTTTTATGTCCGATACCGATATCATAAATTTGCATATCTGCCAATACCGATATGAATCCGATATGGTGCATTTTATAATCAATAAAACTGTTTTTTTATAAATATCTTGCTGCATTTTCTATAAGTTCATACTCAAGTTCTAAAAAACAAAACACTAAAGCTATTCTGTTATATCGGTATGCAAAAAATACACTGCACCCAAAATATTTCATAGTTCAGCAAAACTGATCAATCTAATAAACTTAAACCTGCACCATCCTCTCTATTCTGGTATTTTAAAGAGTACTTAGCAGAAATATTAAACAACCTAACCTAAGAGTAAGGGAACACAAACACATACGTATATCAGGGATATTTATGATTAAGGAGGTAAGAATATTAGGAATTCTTTCTTGCATATTATTTTTCCTCTCTCTGTTTTTTTGTAGGTTAATGCAATGACTTAATGTAGTGTCAGTCTATGAAAGTTTTGCACCAATTTCTATGCAAATTTAGGAACACTCACACTTACCGAGAAGACTGTTTTTGTCAGCTGAATTAAACTTATTCATAGTAACCAGTTCTAACACTTTTAGTCGAATTTTCCAGGAAAAAATGGGCCGCATACTGTACAAAGAAAATCTGCGCAAATCCTATGACTCCACTTTAAGAAACCAAGTTTGACATCGATTTACTCCTGAAAATACACATGTAAGGACTCACACAAAGACTTACTTCCTATATTGCATGACAGATTTAAAGTCATAAGTAGTTCCCAAGTTGTTAGTCTGCACCTTCTTGAAGTTGTGTTCGTGTTCTGCACAGGAATTGGAAAAAGAGCAAAGACTTAAACACGAATGTTGGTTTTCTCAGCTGCCTTTCCTTCCAACCTCCAAATCTTTTTTCAGGTTTAGAGTCTCGTTATTCATTTACTGCCACAAAATCTAAGCAGGAGCATTTCATTTTCCTGGGAAG
The DNA here is from genome assembly GCF_036321145.2 of Pelmatolapia mariae. Classification (NCBI taxonomy): domain Eukaryota; kingdom Metazoa; phylum Chordata; class Actinopteri; order Cichliformes; family Cichlidae; genus Pelmatolapia; species Pelmatolapia mariae. The sequence goes on from NC_086227.1 coordinate 151,732, forward strand.
CAAGGCTGTAATGTGACATTTTAAAGTAACTTAGCAACAACTGCAGTCATTGTACAGCACATAAAAATACACCCAAGCTGAGCTGACCTGGCTCAATGTTTTCAGTGTGGATGTAGACGTGCTTGTCTCTGTCAGAGCGGGAGTGCTCGTGGCGAAAGCCCAGAGCATGGAGAACCTCATGTTGTACAGTGTCCATGTTCAAACAGCGGGATTTCTTCAGGGAGATTTTCTGTTTTCCCCCCTGACGGCCCACTTTGGATGAACACCTGATGTACACATAGTGACATCAGAAAGACAGGTTATTATAGGTCATTGAATTCATGTTGTATTCATTTATTGATGTAATGTGTTGAATAACTATGTTGAACTGTTAAAACTGGAATGATTTGCCAGCTTACAAAGTTGAAAACACAGACCATATTGCCAAAAGCATTTGTTTGTCTGCCTTCAAGTGACATCCCATCCTTAATCTGTAGGGTTTAATAGAGTTTGCAGCTCTGTCAGTGCGCCCCAGGGTGGCTGTGGCTACAATGTAGCTTGCCATCACCGGTGTGTGAATGTGTGTGTGAATGGGTGGATGACTGGATGTCTAAAGCGCTTTGGGGTCCTTAGGGACTAAGTAAAGCGCTATACAAATACAGGCCATTTACCATCTTCAGCTCTTCTGGTAAGGCTTTTCACAAGGTTTAGGTGTTCATGGGAATTTTTGACTCTTCATAGAAAAGCACACTTGTGAGGTCAGACACTGATTATGGCCTGGCTCACAGTCTCTAATCCAAAGCTGTTGTATTGGGTTGAGGACAGGACTCTGTGCAGGCCAGTCAGGCTCTTCCACTCCAAACTTTCTCATCCATGTCTGCTGAAGTATTTAGCGAACAAGCATTTCATAAACTCACTATTCTTCAGTGTGTGGAGAATGTTTCTACTTCTTTTATTTGTGGTGTTTTTTTAGACGGCACTAATGAGTCTAGTACATGAATGCATTTGACTTGTGGCTTGTTTCCACAGTTATATACCTTCTTGTATTATGATATAAAGCTTACACGCATTGTGAAGCCCTTTCTGTTAGTGCTCTCCTAAACTTCTCCTCTACATCTTTTTCACCTTATGAGCTCTTTCAAGTGCTAGGATGGTTTATAGTAACTGATCGTGTGAAAGATAATTGTGTGTATTGGAAGAGATACACAGGAAGAGAACAAGAACATAGACCGAGACCAAAATAATGAAAGAGGAAGCGTTAACATGTGGAAAATAAACAGGACACAAACAAACTGAAAACACTGGGTCAGCGACTCAGGAGGGCAAAATGATAATGTAAGCATGTGTGAGGAGGAACTCATGTCAGTGCAGTGTGGGTTCCTACCTAGCTCCAGAAAAGAAGTAAAGGTAATCCGTGTCATTCAAAGTCTTTGGAACAAAGCGAATGCAGGTGGACTCATGGAAAGACAACAGTCCTCTGGTGATGCTTTCATGCTCTGCTGGAGCTGCAGAGAAAAACAGTCTTCAGACGAGCTCTACAGAGCGCTACAGGTTTCTTCTTTCAGTCACAGAAAACTTACATCTCATATAAAAGGTCGTAAAAATAGTTAGTGCTGCTTACTATATGAAGCGGATATCTTAAAGGGCACAATGACGTAGTGTCCACCTGGCCACTTGCAGTGAGTGTATGTGCATGGATCTGCATTCCTGCGTGAGCGGGGTGAAATATTCCCAAAGTGTTGCTCCTCTACAGAAACAAGAAATTTTACATGTTTGAGGGAACCTCGGACCATGACTTGGATACGCAGTTAAGAAAATGAATATCAGATCGTTTTTTCTTTTTTTTTTACACATTTTCTGTGACACGACCAAAGAGAATGGGCTACAGCTAACCATCATGTTTATTAATGTGTCAATTTTAATTCCTTTGAGGACTGGATGACTACTTTATGAAATAAGAGCTTTATGGTACCTGCTCAGACTGCTTATCATGTCCAAAATAATTGTTTCAGTGTTTAATTTTTTTTTCATTATTTTGATATTATGTGACATTGTCACATGGCAGTCATGCAAATGAAAGGTTTATGAAGAGTTTCTGTCTTATGCCCCTGTTGGCTTGTTCCATGAGTTCATAGATGCCAAAAGACGGTTAGAAAGAACAGGAGCAGCTTAACTTTTATTATCAGTGTCTGTTGTCTGTCAGTGTGCTTTATTTAACTCACCACTTTGATCTCCATCGATAGGTGCATTCTGCAAACAAAGGCACAAGATTGTAACTTTTTAATCAACTCAAATTAAAATGTCTTCTGCTTAATGATGATGTTTGAAAAAAAAACCTTCGTCTTAAAAGTAAAAATGAGTCATAAAATCCTTATAACATAAGTGATAACCATATATGATAAATGATAACCTTATAGCATGTATGTTTTTTTTTATTCTTTTATGAAATTCTGATCAGATGAATCTCCAGAGATTATATAGTTTTCATAGGACAGCAAGCAGTACAAAATCCTGGTACTGAGTCAAACTTACCAGAGAAATGACCGTCATTGAGAGGAAGAGGAGGGAGAGGAATGCTAGAGTCATCACTGATGGAGGTCCTCTAGTTAATCTTAAAACAGTCAATTTGAACAGTGTTGGTATAAAAAACAAAAAACAAGTCTGGTATAAAAATATACCCTAAATATAAAAGCTGAAACAGTGCAGTGAAAAAGAGGCATAAGAAGGAGGTTTACCAGTAGTGCCAGGTGTGTCTTGTGTTCAGCTGCTCCCTCTTTATCGGGACAGAACGTGACTGGAGATCCACCAGTGTCTGTTAACATCATTTATCATTAATACGCTTTTTATGCAGTCAGGATGTAAAACTGAAAGAATACATTTCCAAGTAAGAAATTACGTCACACTCTACACCCACTTCCTATAAATCACATATTTGTAATGACTGAGCTGTAACAGGGCGGCCTTGGCTCAGTAAGTACAACAGAGAATCTGATTGCTCCCCCAAAAAAATAACGTTTACATAACTCTGACATGTCAGTGTATCTACCTGGGTGGAAATGGGAACATGACTACTCTATCCGTACAAACACTGACTTCTGGAATGAAGTATTTATTAATAACTTCAGCCAAATTCAGAACAGTTTAATTAATGAGCGCACTTTTTGACAAATGCAGTGTTCTGATTGGTCAGATCTCTTTTTTCAGATCTGTAAAATCTAAAAAACTGAGCTTGATCCAACAAAATAAATGCTGCTAATTTATCCAGTGAAATACATGGTCAGTGTGAATGACTGTAATAAGATTAGGCAGGTCATAAAAATGTGCAAATTATTTTCACTCGTCTTCGCATCCGAAGCGTAGCGGCCCTAAGGACGGAGATCGGGGCTCATTTTGTTTTCAACTCACATGACACTGCAACAAACACAAAGTACATGACTGATTATTTTTTTCTACTCTACTAAGATACCAAAACAAATCAGTAATATACTAAAAGTATATGTGTACTACACTTACTCAGGAGGATGTTCAGACTGATGGAAGGTTAATCATTTATTTGAAATGGTCTGTGGATGAAAAGCAAACTGATAACAGCAAAACAATTTCCAGTCAATATAGTTGCGAACATGATCCAGTGATTCGTTGTTGGATTCATGTGTTGTAGAAAATGGTTAAAAGATTCTGGAAGCAGTTCATTCCTTTGTTTACCCATAGAGGACAAAAACAAAGGACTGCATCGAGAATCATTTTAGTTTTACCTGAAGTCCAGCAACGAGTAACAAACATGAAGTCACCGTTCTAGCGTGGGTGCGATGGCTTCAAGGTGTTCACGCAGTATCATTTGTTTTGATCACTGCATGTGTGGGTGCTGTCATTTGCTGTAAATGACTGATGACTTTAGGTTTTACCTATAATAAGAACACACGAGGAAAAAATCTTGTTAGTAACACCTTGAAATGAATTTAATTAAAATTCAAATTGTAAGGTTTATATACTACTTCTATATAAAGTGACTTTTACCAGCAGGAGCCAGGGACACATCACGTTCTCTATGCTTTAATATGCACGTTATGGCTTTATCTCCCAAGAGGTTTTGGAAAGAAGTAATGTAGGGTGTTTTATTTATGTCTGCCTCTCATGATACAAATGATGATAAAAAATTATAAGCAGGTTTGAAAATGGAGGATTATCTGGTATGAAACACACTGGCTAAAACTTTCTCAGACACAAGTCATTAGAGCGCGTGGTTTCACAGTCAGATCGAACCAAATGTATAACAATAATCATTTATGTCTTATGTTGATTAATAATAACATTGAGTAAGAGTTTGATGCCACTTTCCTTTCTCCTCGGTCTCAGGTTTGTGTAAAAGAATAAATCAGTGTCGATCCATTTTTAATAATCTCTGAACAATTTAAAATAATGAAATATTAAGACCTGTTTTTGTAGGTGTACATGTTTATTTTCACTGCAAAAATCAATACAAAGTCACAGAATATATGACAAATATAAAAAGAAAGACTAAACTGACCAAACCTTAGACAATTAAATATGTTGACATTATTTTAGGGATAATTTTAGTTAGAAAATAAAGGGCTGGTAAGTGTTAACAGCTACTTTTATTTTAGAAGAAGGCCCAAACGCATCTATCTGGAGGCACAATAAACCGTTTACAAGCACTGACATTAACAACAAAGGTAAAAACAGTCACAACACAAAGACATTCATTTGCATTTCCAGATAATTATCAAATAGATTAAATATTAAATTAAAACAGCATCACACATAATTGTAAAAAAACAAGTGAATATAACTTTCCAAATATAAACTTCAGATCTCTATATTACATTTGTTTCCAATATTTTCACAGGACAACAGGCCGAGCCGAAGCGTCTGGATTCTGGTTGTTTCTTGCCGTCCTTAAAACTTCTGGTTAATGGAAGAAACATAAAACAAACTGAGTGCCGTGTATTATTTGTTGTGTTTCATATGTTAATAGAATGACTTTCTTATAGTAGTATTATACTATAAGAAAGTCATTCTATTTGGTTTATTATTTTACTCACGATCTTTTACCAGCAGCCATAAAGCTTGTTTACACGGGCAATGTCATTGGCGCTCATCTCACTAGCATAGCCAAAGGTAAGGTTAGCATTGGACTTGGCCACAATGGTGGGCTGCCCGTTTTTGGAGAAGGCATTTCTAAATGAAAACACAAAGAGATCGGTTCACACACAGCACAGACTTTTTCCACAATCATGTATTAATGATATTTTTTGTATTTTTGCCAAATGAGCAGTGCACGAAAAAAAAGATGAAATTGTAAGAAACTAGCCATTAATACATTTAAACAAACAGGACCGAACCAAAGTAAAAACAAGAGATGGCACGATACCACTTTTTTTATGTCCGATACCGATATCATAAATTTGCATATCTGCCAATACCGATATGAATCCGATATGGTGCATTTTATAATCAATAAAACTGTTTTTTATAAATATCTTGCTGCATTTTCTATAAGTTCATACTCAAGTTCTAAAAAACAAAACACTAAAGCTATTCTGTTATATCGGTATGCAAAAAATACACTGCACCCAAAATATTTCATAGTTCAGCAAAACTGATCAATCTAATAAACTTAAACCTGCACCATCCTCTCTATTCTGGTATTTTAAAGAGTACTTAGCAGAAATATTAAACAACCTAACCTAACAGGGCTGCCAACTCCCACCAAAAAATATAGGGAACCCCCCCCCCTCCTACTTTAATTTAATGTATGTGCAAAAAAATGCACAGAAATCAATTATTTTTCTACAATAATTAAATAGATTCAACATCTTTCTTCTCCTGAATTGCAGACTGCACAGATGGTACCTTCCCAATGGAAAAAGTACTATAGCTTACTAGGGTATATTAGACTTAATAGTCAGTAATGGACTTCTATACATTTTACATCAGATTCAAACTTTGGGTGTAAGATTCAGATAATTATTTATTAAACACTAGACATTTTAAATGAGAATAAGAAAGAAAAGTATGTCTTTGTGCCCCCTTTTCCCTGTTAATGCCCTATCGCCGCCCCCCCCCCCAGCAAAACTTTGCTAGTTCTGCCCCTGCACAGTTACCAGCCATCAGCTGCGTAGAAAAGAATCCTGGTGTAGAAAGTAATATTAAATACATTCTAACAACAGCTTATCAAACTTAAATGTGCTGCTGTTGTTCAGCCGCTGGTTTCCTCTTTCTGGTGCAAAGTGGGCCTGTTAAGATATTCATTGTGTGTACTCATGTACAGTGTGTTTAACTGCATTATGGTTACTGTTGTTTATCAGAGAGACAGTATTTTAGTTGTCACCACAAGGAGGCACTGTTTCATTGTAAGGGCACGTATGCTGCGTCATCACACCCCTGAGAAGAAAGTATACCACAACAAAAATGGCACCCATGAGGAAAAGTTTTGCCGCCTGTTGAGGTGGATTAAAGTTCCCAAAATATTAAGGACATTTTTGCCTCCGTCATTATTTTCGCTGTCGATGCTGCAGTACTCAACAGGGCCAAAAACAAACAAGAGAGACGGACTCGTGACAGAAAAGCCGATCAGCTGATCACTGATCAGTTTCATGATTGAAGTAATAACAGGAGAGGGAGGGGGAGAGAAGAAGAGGCAGTCGCTCCTTATTCAGTATCAGTTGTTAAGCTTAACTTGGGAATGCTTTACAGACATTCAGAGATGAACTTACACACTTGCTTTACTTCTCTCTGGGATAACTTTCTCGGAGATGAAATGCCAGTTTGGGGGCACGTAGCAAGGCTCCAAATGCTCAACCAGACCGCCGACAGGTCTCGCACGCCACAGCCGCTCTATGACGTGATGCATAGGCTACTGCTCCGACGTGCTAAGGTTATGAGCTGAGTTATGCCATGCCGCATGTTTTGTGAGGCGCTTTTGTGATATTTAATGGATCGGATTATATTTTTTAATTTCTCTCAGATATCCGATCCAGTAATTTAGGCCAATATCGGACTGATACCGATACGTAATATCGGATCGGTCCATCCCTAGTAAAAACACTCTGAACACTACACTAATTTCAGGGCTAATAGTTGGTACCACACTCTGACACATTGGTCAGAAATTCTATCAAAACGTTTTGTTAGCTACGTGGACTATGACGACCTGGTCCGGTTGGCTCCTAATGCCGCTGTTAGCCTGCCTGAATACAGCCTTAGCAATTGATTTGGGGGCAACCACTTGGAACGGGTTAGAATTTTTTTTTTTCTTCTAGCAACCGGTGGTTGAAAGGTGCTCACCTACATACATATGGGCACTTTATGATCCCAGAGTTTTCCTACTCTTTGTACTATTTTTGAACTAAACTACTTTGTACTAAACAGACATTTATCTGAATTTTTGTATCCTGAAACACAACGTTATTGTGGTAAGCATGTAACTCAATGTAAAACTGAGTTCACATTATGCCTAAATCCCACACATGGATTTAAAAAACCTCACCTGCTGTAGTGCATGACAGAGGTGAAGTCATAAGAAGTCTCCAAGTTGTTGGTCTGCTCCTTCCTAAAGTTGTGTTCTTTTCCTGTACAGAAATTGAGAATAGACAAAATATTTATGTTCAGTTTTAGATGTTTGTTTATGCAGTGCTACCCCAATATAACTATATTTTAGTTGTACTGATGTCCTTTGAGTTTCAGCTTCATGGACAGGTCAGTGTGGCTACTACTGAGCAGGGCTGGGAGTCTAAATGTATCATTTGCTTATGTTATCAAAACATTAGCTTGGACTCAAATTTACACTGAGAAACAAGGCGAAACTATGACTTTTAAAATGACACTCAAGATGAAAACCTGCTGCTAGTTAGTAAACTCATTAACATCTCATAAACCAGAAAAAGTCTGTGTTGGTGAGCTGACCTTCCTGAATGTTCTCGTTGAGGATCTGGACGTATTGATCTCTGTCAGAGCGGACCTGCTCATGGTGGAAGCCCAAAGCGTGAAGAATCTCATGTTGCACTGTTTTGTGGTACAAACAACCACCTTTCTGCAGGGAGACTGTCTGGCCCCCATTCTGACGGCCCAGGTGGGACCAGCACCTGTTAGACAAACAGTAAGATCAGTAAGAAACAGAAATGCTGATGTCAGATACTTAAATGAACGGAGCAGCAGTCAGTTATCTCATCCCTGTGCAGATAACAAATCTAGTTTTAAAACTGCATTATTTTATTGTTATTTTTCTTTTTTGTTTCAAAACTGCCATGTAATGTTCTGACTGCTTGTTTTTAATGAAAGGTGATGTATAAATTCAGGTCAGCTGAGCAAATAAGGTTGGATTCGTTTGAATAAGACAAATTAAATAAAAACAAAGAAGAAGAACAATGCTGTCAGTTTAATCAAATGGAAGGCGCCAATCTGTAGTGTAAGGACGAGTAGACTAAATTAGTTAAATATTTAACGAGAGCTGGACATTTAACTGCTACTGTTTAATACAGGGGTGCCTCTTCATTAAACTTCAAAAACCAGGGGATATGTTGGCCATGCTTTATTGATTGTAGTCCAGTTTGTGTTCCTACCCGGTTTTAGACATGAAGTAGAGGTAATCGCGATTCTCTGGCTTCCACCAGACAAAACGAATGCAGGTGGAGCTGTGGAAGGACACGAGGCCTTTAATGATGATGTCTCGCTCGCTGGGGGCTGCAGAGGACAGTGAGAGAAGCTTTTACTCTAAAAAGGCCAGCAGGTAATGTACACTTCTAACTAGTGCCTCTTATTTTAGCTGATAATCAGTGACTCATATGGGGTGGATTTGAACACACTTTAACTGTAACGAAACAGGTAATGATAAGCAAACAGAAAAAAAGAAGAGAAAAGTTATTTTATTTAAATAAACACAAAAAAGAACGTCTGCTTAACAACTTTTAAGTTATTTAGTTGCAATTTTACACTTTGCAAGTTGCAAATTTAGTTGCAGTTTATTTTTCATCATATTTAAATATATTTATTCAATCAAAAATCTCATGTTCACATGTTTCACATAAAAATGAGAGCTGCTGCTTACTGTATGCAGAGGAGATGAAGACGGGCACGTAAACATATCGTCCACTTTTAGGCCATTTACAGCCAGTGGCTGTGCAGGGGACTGCATTCTTGGTTAAAGAAGGTGCAATGTCACCATGAATCAGGATTTCAGCTGCAGCGCAACAAACAGACTTTATGAATACAATATATAGCCCATGTGTATATATAGATATGTATGTGTGTGTGTGTTCTTAAGTTGCAGGATGCTATGTTGTCTTACATATGTCCTCATTGGCCTTTTCGATGATTTCAGAGACATCTAGAGACTCGTCTGAGGGGGAAAATTAAAAACAATAGAAATAGTCTTTTTTATGATTTTAAATAATTCACATTAGATTTCAGAGAAGTTTCAATTTCACTTTGTTATCTGGAAACTATTATTCAACTCACTGCTCTGATCTTCATTTTTTGCTGCATTCTGCAAAATAAAGATAACAAATTCCACAACTTTTAACAATCTTCAATGATGATGACTGTCAAGTAAAAACTAGACAGTCAGTTTGTGGAGCTATTTACTGTATTTACCACAAATATTTTGAAAACAGAGACTTTGTTTGCTTATTTCTCTTCCTCAAAGGACACTGTGGAGCATATTGCACCATAAATCCAAGTGTTTATAGAGTCCAACTTACCAGAGGAACAGCCGTCATCAAGAGCAAGACAAGGAAAACTGGAGTCATGATGATGGTCCTCTGTAGTTTAACTTCAAAGCTAAAACAGGTCAGAAAATGCAGTGAGATAAATAAGAGGTAACAGCAGGTGTCTGATACTGGATGCAGCAAGTGTCATCTCTTTATAGGGAACCCAGAGAGGTGTGACTGTGACTCATACAATGTCAGTCATAGATCAGTAACTTTAATAGTGTTCATGTAAAAACAAAAGGCAATAAATACATATAAGAACACAAATACTTCCCTTAAAATCATTTATGATTTTATGATTCATGCTTCTGTCAATCATTAGGTGTATTAGATAAAGCATGTTTTTCCTTTGTAAACACGGACATTTCAAAGCAAGTTTACAGTTCTGAGCAGTAGGGCGTGTACTGTATCTGTGTGATGGCCAACACATGGAAAGGAGCCGTGTGTGTGTGTGTGTGTGTGTGTGTGTGTGTGTGTGTGTGTGTGTGTGTGTGTGTGTGTGTGTGTGTGTGTGTGTGTGTGTGCGCGTGTGTGTGCGTGCGTATAACGTAATGTAATAATGTAATCAGTGACATTCGTATTTGTATAAGCTTTTTTAATTTCTAAAAGTCAGTGTTTTTAATGACCCCCCCCCCCCTCCACCAAGTACATGTCAGCAGTCACATTTCTATTTAAAATTTCTTTCTTTATACATGTGTGTATATATATTTATATATATTTAGTCTGTCAATATTTGTAATATTATTACTGTACTATACTGCTAATAGACTTTTCTTCTGATCATCAAACACATTTCATTGCAATGTTGACCCTGTGTTAACTTGCATATGACAAATAAAACTGAAAATGAATATCAACAGTAACACAGCTGTTCAAACAAGGTAACATACAATAATATTTCAAGTTACTGTTTTTGAAGTTTTCCTATATATTGTGTATATAAAGAGTTAAATAAGGCTCAGAGGGAGGATCCCTGTGGAGGTTCTAATCATATGGTGTGGATTTGAACACAGAGGGAAGGATATATTCAAAGTGTACTGCTGACACAAAGGAGTTTCCTAACAGCTGACACTCAGTTTGAACCAAGCAGTGTTATATTATTATTATTATTATATGATTTTAATTCGCTGCCCCATGAGGACTAAGTGATAGTGATCAACTAGGACAACATGAGTCAAGTCAAAGTTAAAGTAAACTTTGTTGCCATCTCTGTTACATACAGTACACAGTACACAGTATATAGAGAGAGGAGACAACGAGGCTCCAGTTACATCAGTGCAAAAAACAAACAATAAATATAAGAAGAGTAAGAAATAAATATACACTTTAAGACTGCGATAAAAGGATCCATAATTATTTAAATTTTCAATTTACAGTTTGAATGATTTAAAGTGAGAGGGGCCATCATCAATTCTCCTACCATTAATCCTGGCATTTATGATGAGGTCAAATTTCAAACAGATGTTCATTAAAAAACAGTCTGTTTTTCACCAGTTGCAGGGATTCTGCCTTTCCACTCCTTGACACTGTTTGTTGATAGTAGTGATTATAAACAGGTTTTGGTGTATGTGACTTGGTCCTTTCCTGGTAAGTTAGGGCACGTGAGAGATAAAAGCTTGGCAAGTGAATGGCTTTCCTTTACTACACTGGAGTTCCATGGTACAGAGCCAGATTGCACTTGTTATATTATGTGTAATTGTTTTATGTACTCTTTAATGGTCATGACACCAGGCCTGTATCCTGTCAGTGAGATCTATCCTGCATGGTGAATTGCATGCAGTAGTGAGGGGAGAAAATGGGAGACTGGTGACTGAAAAAGAGGGAGTGTTGTGGGCTCAGCAGTCTGCTCGACGTGCTGAGCTTAGAGCTGTCATTGAGGCCCTGAAATTGGGGAAAGGGAAAAGAGTGAACATCTACACGGACTCAGCATATGTGTTTGGGGCTGCACATGTGGAACTGGGCCAGTGGAAACGAGCTGGATTTTGAACTTCAGCACAACAGCCCATCAAGCATGAAAAGGAAATGAAAGAGCTGGAAGAAGCTCTAAAAGGACCTTTGGAGGTGGCACTCATCAAATGCAAAGTTCATGATAATTCAGACACATGGGTGGCGAGAGGAAACAGAGTGGCCGATGAGGCGACGAAGAAGGCGGCTGGATACACGGGAGTGAAATAGATGGTGAGTATGGGAGTATGAGGAAAATCCTGGATTGGAGAAGGAGGACATCATCAAAGAGCAGAAGAAGGCCCCACTGGAAGAGAAATCAGTATGGAGAGAAAGGGGGGCCAGAAAAGTGGAGGAAATATGGAGAGGACCCAACGGGAGACCGGTCCTAACGGTGGGTCTGGCAGAGAGGAAGATCAGAGAGGCTCATGGCCTAGGACATGTGGGGGTGGCACAGATGGAGAGGAATCTCTGTCATTGGTAGCACCCATATTTGAAGGACATGGTGCGGGAGCATGTGGGGACTTGCCCGATCTTTGGACAGTACAACTCTAAGGCAACAGTGAAGTCGGAGATGGGTACGTTTCCCCTGCTCCAAAGACCCGGGCAGGAGATTGTAATCGATTACACGGACATGGCTATGTCCGCAAAAGGGTTCAGATATCTGCTGGTTTGTGTAGATAGTCTGACGGGGTGGCCAGAAGCATGGCCAGCGAGGAGAGAAGACAGTAAGACGGTGATTAAGTGTTTGGTGAACCATTACATACCTTGGCATGGTTTCCCCGAAAGAATTAGATCAGATAATGGGACTCATTTTAAAAATAGACATCTTCAGGAGGTGGAATCTGTACTCTCGGTGTCCCAGTGGACCTTTCCCTCTTTGGATTGGCTACACAGGCGCATACGACAACCTTGCTCTTCCTCCTCATGTCGTTGTCTCTGTCCTCGCCTATAAAATGCTTCATACTCTCCAGGTTCTTCAGTCTCGCTGAAATCCAGTCGTTTTTTAGGGTTCTCATGATTCTCATCTTCTTTCACTGCAGCTGTTACCCAACCACCCCACGAATCGTCATCCCACTCTCTATCTTTTACTCTCATTTCTCGCGCCATCGCTGGAGTAAACCTCTGACATTTCTCCTGTCTCGCACCGGATCTCCCTCTATTTTCTTTACCAGTTTCTTAGGGGCCGGGAGCACAGCCGGGGTACCCCCTGTCCCTTTCGAATTCTGTACACAACTCTTGAATATGTCCAGGCTCTCTTCCCTTTCCTGTGCTGGACTGCGCCCTCTGTCTTCCTTCTGTGTCGCAGCTGGAGTGGGTAGTTCTTGAAACAGAATTGGTTCTTCCCCCTCTTCACTTACCTCTCCCTGCGAGGCCTCCTCGGAGCCCCCTCCTGTGGCCATTCCCACTGTGGCTTTGTCCGGGCGAAGAGTCAAAGTAGTTGGTGAAATTTTAAATAGAATTCTGTTGAAAGGCCTAGGTTGCTTAGTCGGCTCATAATCACAGTTGATGGTCCCCGAGTTGAGCCTCACCACTGTGCCGTCCTCTTTCTCCATACTTCCGTCCATAACCACAAAAGTTGGGAAATTTCCTGAACACAATGGTAGGGCCGGGGCGGTGGAGACGGGAGACCCTGCTTACGTTTTTCCTCTACCGGCTCCCTCATCCAATGCTCCACCCCCTGGCAACAAATTCGCAATCTCATTAGGTTGGCTCTTCTCTCCTCCTCCTCAAATTGTTTCCTAATTCCCCTTTTCCTCCATGTATTCCCTCCTTCCATCTCCTTTCTCAATTTCTTTCCCTTTTCTTCAGAAACTCATGCAGCTTCTAGCAGCACTTTGGCTAGTGGGCGGCGCATATCATCTGTCACCCCTTGCTCATCACATATTTCTTCAATTTCTCTTCGTTGGGCCGCCCGCTCCTCCTTCTGTCAGTCTGCTTCACTGCGCTCTGGGAGACACTTCCTTCTCCCTCACTCTAAACACACCATACAGAGCGCGTCTCGCTCTGCAAAACCCAAATACACGGTTCTAGACGCAAATTCAACCCCAAATTTAACCCTGACAGCAGGGCTGGACTCGGACAAAAATTAGCCCGGGCATTTTGACTAGAGAACGGCCCACCAGGTATTACAGGAAAAGCCATAAAGCCTTGAATGAAAACAAACACTGTTGTGACAGTGATGCACGCTGTCTTGTTGGTGTATGTATGATTTCTATACATTTTACATCAGATACAAACTTTGGTTGCAAGATTCAGATAATTATTTATTAAAAACTAGACATTTTAAATGAGAATAAGAAAGAAAAGTATTTCTTTGTGCCCCCCTCTCCCTGTTAATGCCCTACCTGGCCCCCTGGCAAAACTTTGCTAGACCCGCCCCTGCACAGTTACCAGCTGTCAGCTACATAGAAAAGGATCCTGGTGTTATTTGTCTCTCAGAAACAGCTCATAACTTCCCTTCAACTCATTCATGTCACCTAAAAGGTAAACCTGTTTCTCCATCACCTGTTCAGCTCTGATGATTCAGTAAGGACATCTCCTGGTTTCATCTTCATGTTTCCCTCTCACCACATATCCAAACCAATATCATGACCAGCAGCTTTACAGCTGTGGCTCCAGCAAACATCAGCTGATACTAGAAATTAATATTAAATAAATTCTAACAACAGCTGATCAAGCTTAAACGTGCTGCTGTTGTTTAGCGTGACATCCGCTGGTTTCCTCTTTCTGGGCGATAAACAAACAAGAGAGAAAAGCCGATCAGCTGATCATTGATCAGTTTCATGATTGAAGTAGCAACAGGAGAGTTGAGGGGGAGGGAATGAGAAAAAAGAGGCAGCTGACAGCGTCAAGACACAGAATAACTCCAGAATAACTCCAGAATAACTTTGAGATTGGGGCCCACTGGGCAAATGCCCGGTATGCCCGATGGCCAGTCCAGCTCTGCCTGACAGTCTAGAGGCACTATAGCCTGCGAACATAGCCCGGGATCTAGATTATCAACCAAATGAACGCAGCCCCATTGCAACATAAACACTATCGAACGAATATACACACTCACAATCTAAAACCACTGTAGCGGGAATCCCAATCCCTGACTCGGAATCTAACCGGCTAAAGAACTTGGGCCCACACGCATACAGTGTAATAAACTGTGGTGAATTTGGCCACTGAATTTCAGTCGAGACATGAGACGTAACCTCTCACGCTTCACATACACACACACAGCCCAGAAGCGCTGCTGCAGAGACTTCCGCGGCCCATCTGTCCAGCGGAGTATGTGGGGGAGCCTATTCTCATACAAACTTCAACTGTGACGAGGATCCCACACCTCGATTTTGCTATTCGGGGTCCTCAATTTCCTAGGTTGCAACCCTAGTCCCGTCCCACGGAGCTCGCCCTCACATCCGCGAGTGAGTGGAGCAACCATGCCCTAGGATAATTAATCTTACTCTTACTTTCAGCCATCATCCGCAACAACCAATTCATTTACTCGGCTTATTACACCCCAATTTAGTTGCTCTATCACACTGGAACAGATCACACACCGCCTCTTTGTCTACTGCCGCAAATTGACACAGATAATTCTTTCAACTTGGCGAACAGATAATTTAGATAAGCTCCAATATGCACGCTTTGATTTAACAGGTGGTGCTTACCTTTACCTTTACCTGCTTACCGAATCCCCCAGACCGCCCAATCCGTCTTCCTTAGCCTCCTATTGGAATCCCGGCACGAGCCCCCAATTGTTAATTTCAACACTTCACCGAGTTCTTTTGATTCCTCAGAGGCATCCGATGGAAGACCAAAACACTGCGCAGTAGACCATTTAACACTTTATTTCACTTTCACAATACCTCTAGAGGGGAGATGCGTCCTGCAAGACACGTTACACAGACTGTATATACAGAAGAAGATGGGCTGTAAGCAGAAAATAAAGGTAACCACCATGACGCCACACACTTTGTATTTGAAATGTTAAAAGTTGCCATCTTGGCTGCTGCCATGCTGCCATGGCTGTATTTGGATAAGGAGAAGGAAGGCCACCAGCAGCTGGCATAGTTACCGAGGGGCATTTATATCTACTAATGCTAATATTGCTGGCAGATAATTAGTTTGTTACTACAATTAACAGACGAGTAGAAGTTTCACTTTGAAAAACTGAAGCAGAGACAGAATTACATGTACTTTTTGTAAATACTTGGATGGTTTGTACAGCACAGCAAGCCATATCATCTGTCAGGTAATTTCAGAGTACATTCAGCAGAGAGGTTCATTTCAAGTTAGCGACGATGAGGCCTTGTAGCAGGACAGCTTTTCATCTATGAAAGCTGAAACTCACACAAAATAAAAACAAATTATGAGATAAACATGAAAACTAAAATAAAAAGCATATGTGAATGACCACTGCAGACCCGGAGACATTTTCGTGCTTTGCAGCATCTTTATTAACCACTCTTCGAACAGACGGTTGCTGTACACTCACAACGGGCTGGAGCTCTGCTGCTGCCAGCCACACATATTAACAACAACCCCAATCACAGGATCCAGCGCAAAACTTAAGTCGGCAGGCATGATTGCGGAAGCCATGCAGGTGCGCCCGCCTTCCCTGCACAGCACCACAGGCCACGCCCCGCCACAGCATAATATCTAATCAAAACAATGTTTTCTGTTATAAATAAAACTAAAACATGTAATAAGGTACATTACATACATACAGAGTGTGGACCAAAATGCAGGACTCTGGAGACGAGACATGAACTTAGAGAATAGCTTTAATGCTGAAGTCAATTCAAAAACATTACTATACGCAAACTGAGGTAAAGGAGGAGCCAAGAGCTGACTACTCTATGAATCAAAGAAGGAACACCGAACACAACGCAGGGTAACAAGAGGATGAACACAGCTGACAACAATCAAGGGAGACAAGACAGAGGAAGTAAAACTAAAGACAGTGGACACGGGACAAAGACTAGCAAAATAAACAGGAAACATAAACACTGAGACAGGGACTGAGCTGTACAAACTGGGCCCTGTTTCAGAAAGCCGGTTTAGAAAACTCAGAGTTAAAAATGATACTCAGGGTTGAGTAACCCCGAACTGTCCAACTCGGAATATTCGGTTTCAGAAAGGCTGATAACAATTAGTTCAATCAACGCGGAGTTGCTTTAACCCCAAGTTAAGCGCGCGCATGAGGATACATAAAGCCCTGATTAGTGGAGCACAGATTAAGCGAGTCACCATGGAGACGGAGGGAAAGAAGGCGCGGTCAATGTATTTTACAGCGCTCGAGGCCGAAATTCTGATGGCAGCATATGCCGATAACATGCAAATTTTGCGGAAAAAAAGTAACACAGCCTCAGCTGCAAAAGAAAGGGAGCATGCATGGCAAAACATAGCCGACAGAGTCAATGCGTGAGTGTTAATTTAAACATTGATCTAGGGATTTCCACCCATTTAACACGTTATTTTATTATATTTAATTTTATTGTTTATTTCATACATTTTATTTTGTGATGTGATGTGAGCGCAGGTGCAACCCAACAGGCCCCAAACATTCCTGGCAGCAAGTAAAAATGAAAAATAAAAATATAGTCCAAACAGGTGTAATTGTATTATGAGCCATAGTGCTTGGTCTGTTTGTCCTGTGTAAATCAATTGCAGTTAGAGGCTACATTAATTTTCTTTCTGTAAGCACTTATTGAAATTATCTGAGCACATTACAAGTACATATTTGCTTACTCTGTATGCTCAAATGTGACCCGTTATAGCCAACAGAAAAAAAGCGGAGGCCCGAAAAACAGGTGGGGGTCCTCCACCACCACCACTCACAGAGGCTGAGCAGTTGGCCCTCAGCCAAAACAGTGGGCGCCCTGTGGCTGAAGGCATCTCTGCGGGGACATCCTCTGAGTCAATAACCCCGCAAGACACAAGTGCCTACATAAGAGGTAAATTCAAAATAATACATGATGTGCATTCATCCTTTCTTCACAGTCACCTTTGCAGTGCTACTCATTCATATGATAAACTCTTTATCATAATGAATTATTTTGTAGTGAAGTTATTTTCCTACTGATTTTGCCTTCCCTCAGTCTTGGTTGTCTTTGAGAGCATAATGACAATGAAGTGTAAGGTGATTGGTATATGTTTGTTAATTGCCATTTGGTCCCTTGTAAGTTATAAGTGACCTGTATAAACCTCATATTCTATCAGTTGATGGTGATGGTGTACTGCAGGGGTGTCCAAACTTTTTTCGCTGAGGGCCACATACATAAAAATATAGGACGGGCTGGGCCACTTACTAGAAATTAGGTATATAACCTTTACTGTTTTAAAAATCACTTAAAAATGGTCAAATGTGTTATATTGTTGAATATAATTAAAGACAAAACTGCCTTCATTACAGCTTTCCATAAATGGATCTTTATTGATTTATTCAGAAAAAGCTTTGGTAGCTCATTCTCAGAACAGCAGCATCAGATTTCTTCTTAGACAGAAGATTTACAGCACAGAGAAAAAACAATAAAGGGGAAAATGGGACGGGTAAATTTCAAGTTTGTTATTTAAGTTATTAGGCTTAGCAACACACCTATTAACGTTGGTTTGAAACCGTTATCAACATTAACAGACTGAACTGGACTTAATAACAGGAGTGCATATAATTTTAGTAAATTATTCTGGTGAGTATCAGCTGCGCCGGGTATGTAAATCGGGCCATCCGGCTGCGGTGCTGATCCGACGCCACTCATGCCAAAAAATCCGGACAAATGTCACTTGATCAAGGAGGAAATCTGCATCAGATGAGATCAGCTGACTTTGCATGTGCGTGCGCTGTGCACAGCGGTGTGTACTCTGTGTGTTAACAAGAAAAACGCATATAAGAAAGTGGTGCGCAAAAGCAGGGTAGTGACAGAATCGATGCGCATTATTGATATTTGAAGCATGTGTACCTGCACGTTAACACACGGGTACTGTGGAATACATTTTTACTCACCTAAAGTGCTCGTGCTCTCGTCCACTCCCCGCAAAAAATTAGCAGCTGTGCGGCGTCTGTGGCATCGGCGCTCTCAACACATGCAATGGAGTAAAAATCAAGAGCACAGCTTTATCAAACAGCTGCAGTTTAATATTGGCTGACGAGTCTTCAATGCGTCGCACAACTGGATTTCTGGACATGCTGACGTTGTTGAAGTCCTGCACTTTTTCCGGGCACGTTATTTCGGTGACTTTAACGAGGCCGTGTTTTATGAGGTCTCCATCCCGACCTCATATTGGAGCCTTTTCCTGGACAATTTGAGCACGAAAAATATACTGTTGCTGACCCTGCAGGAGAGCTACCATTTGCTTTAATTTCTGCTCTCGCTCAGCACCAGTGTAGGATGCATAGGCCTGATGTTTGGTTTGATAATGATGTCGTACATTATACTCTTTCATAACTGCCACAGTTTCAGTGCAGATCAAACAGACACCCTTCCCCTTGAATTATTTGAAGAAATATTCACTCTCCCACCTTGTCTGAAATTTTCTGCACTCACTTTCTACCTTTCGCTTCTTTGGTTCTGCCATGTTTAGTAACTTGGGGGTAAATTTCTTCTGTGATTGCACTCTTCCATCTTGTATGTCTGTGGGAGGGTCAGGATGTTCATGGTTTGGATCACTGCTGATGTTTGGTTCAGAAGGACAGTGTTCTCCTCTAATTGTGGCAATGTTGTGAAGAATCACACATGCCACAATAATGTCACATGCCCTTTCTGGGGTGACCCTGAGTCTTTGAAGGCACTGGAACCGGGCCTTAAGCATTCCGATAGTCATTTCAACTCTGGCTCTTGTCCTGCAATGAGCCAGATTATATCGCTGCTGTGGGCCCGGTTCAGGGTCAGGGTAAGGGGTAAGCAAATAGGGTAAACATGGATACCCCCTATCACCAAGCAAGTAGCCAGTGAACTCTCCTAAGACAGAAGGATACACTTCAGTTCAAATGTCCCTGTAGCAATTGGTCTTTATATATTTTAAAGTATTTTCAACTCACCATGTCCAAATTTTGTGCTCAGTGTACATTCACGAAAAATTCGTGAGTCATGAACAGAGCCTGGCCACTTGGCTTCCACATTTATGATAATGTTGGCAGCATCACATATGATCTTCACAGTGCAGAGAACACAAATTAGCATCCATTACTATAATGAAATAATTTGTTAGTTTGAAATGCTACAGGGAACTATGTACCTGTACATTAATGCTGTGGAAAGACTTCCTGTTCACATAGTCTCCTTCATTTACTGAAGGAGCAATGATTGGAATGTGAGTGCCATCTATACAGCCAATCACGCCTGGGAACCCTGAAAATAAATGTAAAATTTAAGTAGTAGTTCAAGTATCACCACATCAGGAATTAAGTTTTGTTCATCCTGATACCTGCAATTTTGTGGAATCCCTCTTTGATAAATCGTGTGGGTCTATGACCGGGGAACACCACAAACGAGTACAGGAGACGTTTCAGTGCAACTGTCACATTCCTGACTGCCCGACAGACGGTAGCCTTGGAAACGTGCTCAGCGTCACCAATATTATACAGAAAGCTCCCGTTTGCAAAAAAACGAAGTGCAATACAAATAATATGTACAGAACTGAGAGAATGTCCGCGCATGTCTCACATGAGCAATATAAGGCCTGAGGATGTTATTCAAATAAATTATAGATTGTGCTGAAAAACGGTAACGTTCACACAGAAAATCATCAGGAAATGATAAAATGTCCAAACGCGCTCTAATCACTCTCTCCCGGCGGAGAGCTCTGCGGAGAATTTGGGCTTCAACATCTACTGGCTCTTCAAGGAAGGGGCACGCCATGTCTGACACTTCCTACAGTCAGGTTTCCGACAAAGAGGCAGAGACAGTCAGGGTTAGCTGAACTAAACCTGCTAGGGGGCAGGTTAGCTTCATGGAGTGTGTCGTCATAGTAACTCACTCAGAATTAATCTAAACTCGCTTTGTGAAACCGAAAACCCAGAGTTTTCGTTAACTCAGGGTATACTTACTCAGAGTTTGCACTAAACCGGCTTTCTGAAACAGGGCCCTGGACTCAGACCACAAGGAAAACAAACATGGAGACATGACTGACTGGGCAAAACAGGCCACAGCGGGACTACAAAAGGACATAATAGGGGAAACCGATGGGGATCACCAAAGGAAGAAAGAAACCTATAATAAACAAATGCTTTGCGAGGTCCGATGACTTTCTTTCATTGCATCACTTCACATTGCATTGAGCATATCCCCTCTTCACCTTAACCCCCTCTCCACACAGGCCTTCCCACTGCCCAGAGACTAAAGTCAGAGAAGCAAAACAAATACAAGACATAAAACAACTCATTATCAGAAAAGCTATATAAAGTAAAACTTTAACTCCTTTTCTCTTTGCAACAAGGAAGTGTTGTGTATTTATTGTATGTTTGTGCTGGGAACAATAAAAGGCAGATGAGTAATCATTTTTTCCTTATCACACTGGAGTTTTGTGCCCCAAAGCCTTAATCAAGCTGATTGTAAACAGAAAGCACGTGCTAGATTATCACATTGTTTCCTTTCTTTGGAAATGGAAATAGTGATATAAAAAAACTATGAAGTAAATGTAGAAAAAAACAGATTTATTTATGACTTATTTATTTGTACATCAACAAAGATGTACCACAGGGTTCAGTGCTAGGACCAATTCTGTTTACATTATACATGCTTCCCTTAGACCATAGGTGTCAAACTCTGGCCCGCGGGCCAAATTTGGCCCGCAGCCTAATTACATTTGGCCCGCGAAGCCATGCCAAATTACTATTAGAGCTGGCCTACTGGTATTATACAGCTAATATATATCGTTTAGTATTAAGCTTTGCTTGTTCCATATTCAGTTTTTCAGCAAAACTTGTTTGAGTCCATAAGAAAAGATTCATTCTTATATCTGGAGGAAGATTTTTTTTCAATAAATATTAATGTTAGCCCG
Organism: Pelmatolapia mariae; assembly: GCF_036321145.2. Lineage (NCBI taxonomy): Eukaryota > Metazoa > Chordata > Actinopteri > Cichliformes > Cichlidae > Pelmatolapia > Pelmatolapia mariae. The sequence continues at coordinate 173,376 of NC_086227.1, forward strand.
TGACTTTGTTCCAGTTTTGAATTTTGGCCCACTGTGTATTTGAGTTTGACACCCCTGCCTTAGGCAGCATCATTAGAAGACATAGCATACATTTTCACTGCTATGCTGATGACACCCAGCTCTATCTGTCCATGAAGCCAGGTAACACACACCAATTAGTTAAACTGCAGGAATGTCTTAAAGACATAAAGACCTGGATGGCCGCTAACTTTCTGCTTCTTAATTCAGATCAAACTGAGGTTATTGTACTCGGCCCTGAAAATCTTAGAAATATGGTATCTAACCAGATTCTTACTCTGGATGGCATTACCTTGGCCTCCAGTAACACTGTGAGGAACCTTGGACTCATTTTTGACCAGGACATGTCCTTCAACGCACATATTAAACAAATATGTAAGACTGCTTTCTTCCATTTGCGCAACATCTCTAAAATTAGAAATATCCTGTCACGGAGTGATGCTGAAAAACTAGTTCATGCATTTATTACTTCCAGGCTGGACTACTGTAATTCATTATTATCAGGAAGTCCTAAAAACTCCCTGAAAAGCCTTCAGTTAATCCAAAATGCTGCAGCAAGAGTCCTGACAGGGACTAGAAAGAGAGAGCAGATTTCTCCTGTATTGGCTTCCCTTCATTGGCTCCCTGTTAAATCCAGAATTCAAAATCCTGCTCCTCACATACAAGGTCTTAAATAATCAGGCCCCATCTTATCTTAATGACCTTGTAGTACCATATCACCCTATTAGAGCACTTCTCTCTCACACTGCAGGCTTACTTGTTGTTCCTAGAGTATTTAAAAGTAGAATGGGAGGCAGAGCCTTCAGTTTTCAGGCCCCTCTTCTGTGGAACCAGCTTCCAGTTTGGATTCAGGAGACAGACACTATCTCTACTTTTAAGATTAGGCTTAAAACTTTCCTTTTTGCTAAAGCATATAGTTAGGGCTGGACCAGGTGACCCTGAATCCTCCCTTAGTTATGCTGCAATAGATGTAGGCTGCCGGGGATTCCCATGATGCACTGAGTTTTTCCCTTTCAGTCACCTTTCTAACACTATGTGTTAATAGACCTCTCTGCATTGAATCATATCTTGTTATATCAAGACCAAGATGGCGGCGCGTGAACAACGCGAGGCTCAGTGTCTCTCCAGAATCTGCTATTTAGCGTTTTTTTTTATCTACTTTTAACCGGATTATTCAACCAGAATTGCTGTGCGTTGCTGATCTACAGCAGACAAGAGCTTCTGGACATCTGGACTCATAACTCCAATAGGAGTTATGAGGCCATTTACGTGAAAAGGGAAAGACCATCTCTGAATCGAGGAGGGGGCCCAAGGGTACATCTTTCACCATCTTACAATGCTGTGATTGCAGCCTTTCCACAACTCTCTGTGAATGGTACTCATGGCCATTGATCAGTGGGTTTTGATCAGTGGTTGTTGATCAATGATCATGAGAATTTGCATAATTATGATTAAGGAACTGACCTCCCAGCCCATTGTTCCTTCAGTGGGCTGGTTTCAGTCATTATGCAAATGTCCTGTTTATAAGATTGAAACCTGCAGTCAGCTGAGACTGAAGAAGTCACCTGGATGATGACGAAACGTTTCGCCCACAAAACGCTACGTCCAGATGAACAGAATCAACTTTTTGGAGATTTACTTTCCTGGATGATTGAGAATGCATCAAGACATAACTCCAACAGTTTTATCGCCGATCTCCGACTCATCCCAGAGATCTCCAGAACACCGGAGGCTGCCCACTCTCCCCGGCCGGGCGGAAGTGCACGCAGACGGCGCCGAGAACGTAAACAAAGGCGAGGTAGGCGCGGAGGGCTATGGGCTAAGCTAAAGCTAACACCACACCGGCTGCCTTTACCCAGTATTTTCCTCGCCAATGTCCGTTCTCTGGCAAACAAAATGGATGAGATACGGCTCTCCATCACTAACAACAGACGGATTATGGACTCAAATATCATGTTTTTCACTGAAACATGGTTGAACAACAGCTGCCCGGACAATGCTATTGAGTTAGCAGGACGCTACACACACCGAGCCGACAGGCTAGCAGATGACTCCGGCAACACCAGAGGTAGAGGTTTGTGCATTTATATTAACAATGCTTGGTGCATGAACTCCACTACTACTGAGAGTCACTGCTCACCTAATGCGGAGTTTTTAATGGTCAAATGCAGACCTTATCTCCCTAGAGAACTCACTTCTGTCATACTCACTGCAGTGTATATCCCCCCTGATGCTAATGCTAGGTTGGCCATGAAAGAACTTTCTGCACCCATTAACACTAGAAGTCCCAGAGAGCAGCCATTTGGCTTTTCTACCTTTAAGACCCGCCTTCCAGCCAAATGGCTGGAAGGCCAAATGGCTGTGAACCGCTGCTTTTGTTATGTAAATAAGGTGGGGCCATGCTGAACCACTTGGAGTGGTTCGTTTCCTGAGCCACAAGGAAACTTGTGTTTCAGTTTGCCATCTTAGGGAGAAATCAACACACATGGGTGTATTTCCTTTGTTGCTGAGATTTATTGATAAAAACAGTACAAAAAAAACAAAAAAACAACCATTTGTACACATATTTACAAATAATAATAAAAAGTGAGTGAGTACATTTCAACATTTTCAGCAATCACTCACAATCCTGGCACTGCCATGGTATCTGTAGTCTGCATTTACCACATGTGTATCTGTAGCAGTGAACACATCGCACAGTGGCATGATTGTTCTTGCATTTGTGTTTGACCTGACACGTGGCTCTTTTTCCAGGGCTAGGTGTGGAGGTTTGTGTCTGAAGCAACTGTTCTTTTCTTGCCTTCTTCCCAGCTATATGAGAGTTAGCCAACTCTCTTGCAAACTCCACCAGGAAGTCCACCCGTCTTTCCTGCGTCCCGGTGCATGCTTGACACAGCACATGTGAATTCAGTGCTGCCATGTCAATCATGTTATAGAACACGGCAACTGGCCAGCGCCGTGTTCCTCTGCGGACAGTGTACTCCCGCACCATCTGGTCCATCACACCCACGCCACACTTTGTGGTGTTGTAAAGGGTGACAGTGTTTGGCTTCCTTTTGGTGGTGTTATCAGTCTGAACCACGCTGTGCATGCTGCTAAGAATATAGACTGTCTTCTTCCGTTTGGCCGCATACGCCGTCAGCGTGGCAGCAGAGGTTGAAAACACCTAAGAAATAAGATAAATTGTTATTTCCATAGCACTTTTACACACAATGAAACACATGAACATAGAACCACAAAAGACCTGCAACATACCTGAGTGGTGAATTCATTGCGATCTGTGTATCTAGCAGATTGAGGAATTTCCCGGCGAATCTTGTTGACTGTGCCGAGGATGGTGGTTTTCCGTCTAAGAAGTTTTTGCGCAAGTGAAAGCGATGTGAAGAAATTGTCCGTGGTAACATTTCTGCCCTTGTCTAGGAATGGTTCCATCAGCCTCGTCACTACATTTTCAGACAGTCTCTCCCCACTGGGACGATTGGGGTCCTTGCCAAGATATGGGAGGACATTGCAAATGTACTTGGATTTTAGGTCGCAGGCCACCCAAAACTTGATCCCAAACTTGTCAGGTTTACTTGCAATACACTGCAGGAAACAGCACCGAGTCTTTGATGGGAAAAGCTGTTCATCAACGGTGATATGTAGACCAGGGTTGTAGCACGTGATGCAGTTGGTGACAAATGATCCCGACACACTGGAAATTGCAGCGAACTTATCAGTCTTTGCTCGATCACTGCGGGTGGACCTGTCATCAAAGCATAGGTGTTGCATGATGTCTTGGAAGCGGTTTCGCGGCATAGTTCCAATGATCTGTGGGTTTCCCAGGTTTGCTGACCAGCAGTCACGTAGTGATGGAACCCTAGTAACCCCCCGCAAGATGACAATTGCAATAAATGCCATTAGATCAGGGAGGTGCATGAACCAATGAACATGCTCCATTTGCTGTGCATGTTGAATAGTCCATTCTTGAATGCTATGAAGCATGTCAAGAGAGTTGAAACACAGGAAGCTCTGAAGGCGACTCGAGATACTTTTCCTGGCCTTAGCCGTTGGCTCTCCATCTGCAGCATACGCTTCTATTGGGGTGAAAGGGAGACAGGTCCCCACCTGTTCTTCACGCCACACTGTGCCATCTTTCGCTGTCTCAGTCCCCAAACAAGCTCTCTTTTTAGACCATGTTTATTCCAACCTGGCTGGAGCCTACAAAGCAACACCCCTCCCCCACATTGGACAATCGGACCATCTCTCCCTGTTCCTCACACCTAGGTATTCACCACTCATCCAACGTGTGAAACCTGCTGTGAGGACAATTAAAGTGTGGCCAGAGGGGACAGACGCAGTGCTCCAGGACAGATTCAAAAACACAGACTGGAATACGTTCACCCACACAGACCTGGACCAGTACACCTCATCTGTACTGGATTACATCTCCAAAACCACAGACAGTGTCACCACCCAGAAACGGATCATCATGTACCCCAACCAGAAGCCTTGGATGAACCGGGATGTTCGTCTCCTCCTGATGGCCCGCAACACCGCCTTTAGGTCAGGAGATGCACACGCCTACAGTACAGCCAGGGCTAATCTAAAGAAGGGTATCAAAAAAGCCAAACACCTTTACAAAAAGAAGGTAGAAGAACACTTCTCCAACTCCAACCCCCGACCAGTGTTGGTCAAGTTACTTGAAAAAAGTAATCAGTAACTAATTACTGATTACTTCCCCCCAAAAGTAATCCTGTTACTTTACTGATTACTTATTTTCAAAAGTAATTAATTACTTAGTTACTTAGTTACTTTAAAAAAACATGATTTCCAACCTGAATAGGTGATAAAGTGATAGATCTTTCAGCCCAATTCTGCTTTTTCTGCATAATCCATCATATAAAATGTAATCAAATGGAAAAGTCTCTTTTTAAAACTTGTTTTATTAGTTTTAATCTTTTAACTTTATGCATCAAGCAAACATTTAATTATATGCAACATTCTATGACTGGAAGAAATTTGTTTAACATTTAAACCTATTTTCTGCACATTCCAGCATATAAAATAAAATAGGTTTTTGTGTTTACAGTCAGTCTTTCAAATAGATGCAAGTAAAACACAGCTGAAAATAAATCAAATCAAAGACTAGCGGTCCTGTTGCTCTATTTTCACCTGTATAGCAGGAGTGGGGCAGGCGGAGGTTTGCCCTGGTGCAGGTGTGTCGCAGCGATCAGTTGAAGAATCCGTGAGTTTCTCTGTGAGTTTCCCATTAGGTGGTAGCGCACTCGGTGCTTGCTTGGAAGTTTAGGGGGTTTTTTGCTGTAAAAAGAAGTTTTCTTCCCACGCACAACGGACACTAATGTTTTTGTCACTTTTTATGGAATCAAACTCAAAATAAGGTCAGTACTTCCACGCTTTAAACGCTGCACGCTCATACTCTCTCCCCACTCGATATATTATCCATTGTTGAGGAGCTGAGCAGGATCAATGTCCACAAGGCTGCAGGTCCTGATGGCATCCCCAGGCGTGTTCTCAGAACGTGTTTTGGGGAGCTTGCAGGAGTGCTGACAGACATATTCAACCTGTCCTTGGCCCACGCTGTGGTACCGGCCTGCTTCAAATCCACCTCCATCGTCCTGATACCCAAAAACTCCAGCCCATCTAGCCTCAATGACTACCGCCCAGTAGCACTCACCCCCATCATCACAAAGTGCTTAGAGCAGCTGGTCTTAGCACACTTCAAATCCTGTCTCCCCCCCACCCTGGACCCCCACCAATTCGCATACTGCCAGAACAGGAGCACAGAGGATGCAGTCTCCATCGTACTGCACTCTGTCCTCTCACACCTGGACAACAACAACACCTACGCCAGAATGCTGTTTATAGACTTCAGTTCAGCGTTCAATACAATCCACCCCTCACAACTCATCAGGAAACTGACAGACCTGGGCATCAGTTCCCTCATCTGCAAATGGTTACTGGACTTCCTGACCAACCGCCCCCAACATGTCCGGCTGGATAACCACTGCTCACCTACAATCACAATGAACACCGGTGTACCACAAGGCTGTGTGATGAGCCCTTTCCTCTACTCCCTCTTCACCCACGACTGCAGACCTGCCGATGGTTCTAACACCATCATTAAGTTTGCAGATGACACCACGGTGATTGGCCTCATCAAAGACAGCGATGAGGCCGCCTACAGGGAGGAGGTGGACCGTCTGGCTGAGTGGTGCGACACAAACAACCTGCTGCTTAACACCAAGGAGCTCATCGTGGACTACAGGAGGAATGCTGACCCACATCCACCCATCTACATTAAAGGGACGGCTGTGGAGCGTGTGAGCAGCTTCAAGTTCCTGGGAGTTCACATCTCCGAGGATCTCATCTGGACGACCAACTGCTCCAAGCTGGTCAAGAAGGCTCACCAGCGCCTCTTCTTCTTGAGGACTCTGGGGAAGAACCACCTGTCCTCAGACATCCTGGTGAACTTCTACCGCTGCACCATCGAGAACATCCTGACCAACTGTATAACAGTTTCGTACGGGAACTGCTCTGACTCAGACCGGAAGGCGTTGCAGAGGGTTGTGAAAACCACCCAGCGCATCGCCGGAGCACCACTTCCTGCCATAAAGGACATCTACAGGAAGCGGTGTCTGAAAAGGGCTGGGAAAATCATCAAAGACTCCAGTCACCCATCACATGGATTCTTCACCCTCCTGCCCTCTGGGAGGCGCTACAGGAGCCTCCGGACTAAAACCACCAGGTACCGGAACAGCTTCTTCCCCACAGCTGTCAGACTCCTGAACTCTGCCTCCTGACATCTGACCCACATTAACACATGGACTGGACATACACACACCCACAACCAAATAAAAATAGAAATAGAAAATGTGCTCTATTTATTTAACTCTTAGCAGTTGAGTTAATGATTAAAGAGTAATTTTATATTTCCAAAAAAAGAGTATTTTTAGCAAATATGTAATGCAAGAATATAAAGAAAGAATATTTTTAGCTTAGTCAGTGCGTCAACTGTAAGGAATACAAACTGGTGCCCAGCTCCATTTAAACTGATGTGTTAATGAAAATACCCTCTAATGAAGACTCCATTCATAAACAGAGAGGAAATTAAAGAGGAATGTTGATGAAGGCTAAAAGACTGTAGTAGTGACGTCAAGCGGCCTACTTCCTATAACACACAAAGTTTCGTCTCTCTGCACAGTCTCTGGTCTCTATACTGGACGTGCTGGTTTTTCTTAAGACTCCACAGCGCTGCACTGTAGGGGGGCACTGGGCCAGGTTGGAGAACTTCATATCTGCCCCGTTCACCCACAGCCATTTACCAGCCAGGAATCGCAGCCCTGTCCACACCTTGGGGAAAGAAACAGTCAGTGAACCTCTATGGAAGCATTAAGAGAGTTTTAATATAACATGAGAGTCCACTTACTGCAATGAAACAAAACAACACACAAAGTTATTAAAGAGACAGAACCAAACACTCCTTATGGGCGAGACGGTGAACCCATTTAATCCCTAATTTTTCCCTTCAAAATAAGTGCGTTTTACTCCTTAGGCTTCCCCTGCACACATTATGTTTAATTGTTTAATGTCATAGGGGGTTAAAACGGCAACAGCTGTTGCTGGTGGGATTAGTATTAGTGTATAAACACAGAGAGAATGATAAGAGCGCTCAGTGCATCATGGGAAACCTCTAGCAGCCTTGGCCTGTTGCAACGTAACTAAGGGAGGATTCAGAAACATCAGACTGCACCTCAGCACAAAGCTCATGAAATTAATGTAAAATATCAGTGTCTAGTTTAAGTTTTCATTTGTTGCTTGATAAGAGCATTATGTTTTAGTGTTTTTAATTTTGTATGGCAGATGTGTTTTACATAACTTTGTATTCCATACATATAAAAGCAGAGTTTCAGAAGTAAATACATTCTCTACAGTCTAAGGAGCTTGGAAAGAAAAGCAAGAGTCAAGGTATGAAAATGGGTGTCGGTCACAATCAGACACACCGCCCATTTGACCCGAGAACTGAAGAAGCTTCTCAGATGAGAGGTGAAATGTCTTCAACCCACTTAAAGAAGTCCAGACGCTTTTCTTTCCAAGCTCCTTAAGCTACATCCACACTAATGCATTTTAGCATCATTTTCTCTCCGTTTTGGCCTCCTGTCCACACTGAGACGGCATTTTCCCCAAGGAAAAACACAGCATTTTGAAAACGCTCTCGAAAACGCATACGTTTCAAAATGGAGCTGTCCCGTCGCAGTGTGGACACTCGAAAACGCAGACTTTCTAAAACAATGACACATTTTAGTCATGTGATGCAGTCATGTGACCAATTAAACTAAGATAGCGGAGGGCATTATACAGCAGTTGTTTTCTTTGACAGCCCTATTAAAGATTAATATCAGTCTGTACATGCTCCAGAGAGCTTTTCTTCAAATTCTTTAACTCTCACTCGCTTTTGCAACTTTGTACTTTTGTGTTACTCGCAGCAACAACTCCACCTCATTGTCAGTCCACTCGGTGCTTTTCCTCGACATTTTGCCACAACATTTCAAAGAGCAGGAAAGTAAATAAAAGGCAGACAGAAATGAGGCAGGTCGAATCTTCTTGCGTTTAACGCATGCGCAGAACTGGAACGTAAGCGTTTTCAGCCGTTTCAATGTGGACGCTCAACTCTGTGAAAACGACTGAAAACGCTAGTGTGGTCGCGGAGCGTTTTCAGACAAAAACGCTGTTTTCAAATCTATCCGGGCCAGTGTGGACGTAGCCTTAGACTACGACGACCTGCATGACTGAGAACCTTCACAGACATACATTCTCTACAATTAATGCTGAAAGCTTTCATGGAGTTTTGCTGAGTAAAAGAAAATATATAAATCCTCCGTCTCTTTTGTGCTATAGAATATTCAGAGTTATTCAGAAAATAAAATGAAGAAGCAGAGCTTAAGATGGCTGCTGTTGTCTGCATAGCTCCTTCTAACAAACAGCATGAACAAACCTCAAACATATCTCACGTCCAAAATGTGACGTCACTGAATCTGAGCCCACCTCCTCTGTGCTGGCTTCGGTGACTACAGCCATGATCTTGTTGTAGTCTTCTGGCTGCACGCTGACCAGGTCATAACGAAACTGCTGGTGGGTCGATGAACGGAGAGCTCGGCAGTGATCCAGAGCCTCCTCCCAGGTCTTGTTCTCCTTTATTATGACCAAGTTGTTCCAGTAGCAGAGGAATGGAAAGCGGTGGGAACAGTTTTGTGCAGCCATCTGTTTACTGACAGATAAGACGGAGGCACAGTCGCTATTGTTCTTTGGTTCACCCAAAGCCCAGTTTATGTAGCCGGAAGCGCCTGCACTCCACCTCCATGGCTCCCCTGTAGAACAGTTGTCAGCAAAATAGATGAAAATCTGTGTGGATCACCAACTTCACCACTAGCTCTAGAGTAAAAATGCAACTGTTTCTACAGCAAAAACTGAAGAAAAAATGGAAAAACAGTTTATATTGGAAATGTTTAACAAAAGCAGTTGAACTTTTATCTGCACTACATAAAAACTGTATTGGGTTTTTCATTATGAAGAATGACAGTGACCAAGATTCAGGGCATACAGCAGTTGCTTGGGGGAATAACATTTTCAGCAGACCGTTTTAAAAAGGATTCCTACCAGCTTCCTGTTCAAATGAGTATTATTGTTATAAAGTTATGGGCTTGACTAGCAGACATGAAGTTGCTGGTGGTGACTTAACAGACTTGTTAGGATTCTATATTTACTTTGAATTTGACACTGAATTTTGTCCCAGTCAGTTACAGTCATTTACAATAGTGTGACATGATGCTGATTTGTCTTTACCATCTCTGTACAGTCCAATCCAGACTGGGAACTCCTCCTTCCTGACACGTGAATTTATGTCGCCAATGTCTGTGAAATTTGCCAAGCTGCGATTTTTATCCTGACAGTAATCCTTGGCTTCATCCCACATTTTTGACTCAGGGATGAATTCCGAATTGTCACAGATGAAAAAGAAATATTTTTCACAATCTCCACTTCTAAGCCTTTCAAGAAAACAAACAAACAATGAAAATTAGAAGTGAATAAATGAGTCCTATAAGAAAAAATATTCTAACCCTTTTACAGCTGCTTGTGTCAATCACAGCTTGACTTTAGTTTCAGGAAAGTTAGTCAACTCACTGCATATAAGAATTCTGAGTTTGGTCAAGACTACGGTATCAGAGAGAGATCAGTGCTTTGCCACATAGAAAACTATATGCAAATTGTCTAAACACAAGCAAATCAAGTAAGACTCCAAGTGCACAACAGTCAGTGTGCATCATTAAGGAACACAGAAACAATAATCCACTCTAAAGGTTCATACAGAATCCTGCTGATAACAGATGAATGCACCAGAAATATCAGTGTGACAGACTGTGAATACTGCCCGTTTATATGCTGTAAAAGCCCTGAAAATCAGTTTTAGACAAAGTTAGAATTTATTACGAGTTTAAAGTTACAACAGATAAAATTTCAGTTTTGATTACCTTGGTGACAAAAACTAAAAAGACTGAGCTCATGTGTTTCATCATGGCTGTGTAAGTATGGATACATTTGAAGTGTGCCAGCACTATCAGAAAAACTGATCAGTAAAATGTTTCCAAAACGGTCTCACTTTACCTTTTGCTGTTGTAATTGACGTAACCGCATCGCTGACCCCACTCTGGCTCGCCATAAGCCCAGGCATTAAAGCTGAGGTTTTCTCCATTTGGCCAAGTCCAGCCATCTAATGTCTGATTCGCATCTGTTTCTCTGTGCAGACCAATCCATGCATTATACATGCTCATGTCCTGTTGTTCTATATCTGACTGCCGGTAGACAGTGGCCAAGTCACTGTCTCCATTCCAGCTATTGGGACAAAGAGTTTTATTTACACTTTGATTAAAAAAAATACAAACAACCGAGCTTTGTTCAGTCACATATATGGTAAATGGACTGGTTCTTATATAGCACTTTTCTACTCTATAGCACTAAATTTTTAGTGCTGTCTAACTAACATTTATCGAATTAATATCTTGTCCAAGGATATTTGGCATGCAGAATGGAGCAGCCCAGGATCGAACCACCACACTTTCGGTTAGTAGGTGACCTGCTCTATCACCTGAGCTACAGCCACCCCGTATATACAAACATACATATGAACATACTGAACATACACCATACACTAAACTACAGTTTTAGAATACCCCAATTTTTCCAGTTATTTATAACAATTCAAGTCGTTCAAGTCCAATAAATAGCTTGAAATGGTACAAAGGTAAGTGGTGAACTGCCAGAGGTTAAAAAAAGGGAAGGTTACCCAAAACTGTAAAATAATGTACATTCAGAAGAATACAAAAGGGCTACTGGGCTACTGCAGATTGGAAGAAGGTATTATGGACTGATGAATCAACATTTGCATCACACAGGATCTTTGTACGCCGTGGAGTAGGTGAAAGGAGGGTTCCACAGTGTGTGCATGTTAAACATAGAGGAGGAAGTGTGATGGTCTGGGGCTGTTTGCTGGATCCAGGGTCGGTGACTAGTACAGAGTGAGAGCCACCCTGAACCAAAACAGCTACCACAGCATTCTGCAGCTCCATGCAGGACCCTCTGCTTGGTCAGGGCTTCATCCTACAGCAAGATAATGACCCAAAACATAAGTTTTGGGTCACAAGCTGTGCCAGAACTACCTCAGGAAACACGAACAAGATGGTGAGGTTGGAAACATGGAGTGTCCAGTACAGTCTCCAGACTTAAACCTCATCGAGCTGGTTTGGGATGAACTGGACAGAAGAGTGAAAGTAAAGCAGCCTACAAGGTCCACATTTATGGGAACTATTTGATTTCTATTGTAGAAAGAAGCCACGGCTGTGTTCAGCTGCTATATCTGCCAAAGGAGGCGACTCTGATGAGTCAGAAGTTTAGAATACACTTTGGTCTATAATTAGATTTTTTTTTTTAACTCCAATTGCTTATTTGTGCTATGCAGTTTAATTTCAGAGTGCAGTGAGACATTAAACTGCACAATTTCCAATACAAAACTGGAAAAGTTGGGGTGTTCTAAAACCTTTGACCAGTAGTGTATATGAGTCAGTGTTTACCGAAGTTTGTCCTTCTCTCCCACTTAATTATAAATAACACACACAAATGATAATATAATATAATATAATATAATATAATATAATATAATATAATATAATATAGGGGATACCTATAGGTATCATGTTCGATAAAATTATGGTAATTACTAATAGTATGGAACAAAGAAACAAAGGACCCCTACATCCTGCAGTAGCTTCGGGCCTCTTGCCAGGTGTAATAAGTGTTGCTGTACCAGTAACCTCTCGACACCACTGATCCCAGTCCAGACACAGTGCTGCTGAGGTAGAGGAAGAAGAGTCCAACAAAACTGCTCTTCATTACTGTCATCGCCAGATTTCTGTTGCACAGAGAAAGCATCATATTAAACCATCATGTGTTGCTTTATATAGTAAGAGGAAAGCAACATTTTTTTAAATGAGAAAGAATATTAAAGATACATTTTGATCAACGTGTTATCAAATTATTAAAAAGATAAAGGACTAATGGATACAGGCAGAGCATTCCTGATCAACTTAATGGATGCTCTGAGCAGAGGTAGAAGTGTTACCTGTTCTGATGCATCCCGGGCTGCTGGATGAGCCGACAGCATTCAGCTAGATGTGTCACTACTTTGGGTTTCATAGATCAGACTAATTATTTAACTGGCAGAGTCAAAATATCAACTGCCTGGCATGGCATCACCAGAAGAAATTTGGCTGATGGCAAATGAAGTGAACATTTACATACAGCGTTAAGGAAAGGAGAAGCATTTTGCCTGAGAGATCCTGGAGGCCAGAGGCAGCTTAAACTGCTCCCACTTGTGCTGTTTGTTGCCACCTTGAGTGACACATCTCTGAGTCACATATCAATAAAACATCAGAAAGCGTATGTCTCTTAGTGATTTTTAAACAGATAAAGCAAGGCAAAGTTAAAAAATGAGACTAAAGTGATTTTAGGCAGGTTTGGTTTTATAAATACTTTGGAATATGAAACACATGGAAAAGGCAAATTTATTAGTCTGAATGAGTCGTGATATCAGAAACATTGTCTGTTTTTTTTGTTGTTTTTTCCATTTTACAGCTGCACATAAAATGGTAGCACTGTAGAGCAAAGTTAAGAGGACCAAGAAGTTGTCATTTTGTTTGTGCATCGTGGTGGATTAGCACACAATAAGAACAGTATGCAAATACACTGAGCAGGCAAACTACTAGCACCTGACATCCAGCACGCACACAGCAGAGCTGTTGGTGGAGAGATGTTTCAGAGATATTGATGTACACAAAAACCTTTAAAGGATGCGTAGGCTGCTGTACAATCAAGTACACTGATATTTAAGAGTACTAAAAAAAAGATGCATCATATTTGGTCAATGCTTAATGTTCAATTCTGTTTCTTGACAGAAGCTAGATAGTCACATATGAGAGCACTATCTATATGTAGCTACAAAGGTTAGCCTCTGTCCAAACTTTAGCCCCAGATTTTAGAAAATTCAAGACATCGTGACAGAATGACATTCAGAAGTTGAAAGACAATATTTATATACTCATGATTAGTTGGCATTGCCGCTTGCCTTTACATGACCACTGCTGGTTTCTCATTAAAGTTTTTTTGAACATTCCCACGACAGCTGCAGGAACTAAGGCACTGAAATGCAGTAGTTTTAATATTTTACCACAACACCAGGAAGGTGTCACACATTTCTTTTTTTAGTTTTGAGACAGACCATTGCAATGACCCACACATACTGACAAAGCACAAAGAAAAGAAATATAGGTGAGAGAGAACCCTAAACACTAACAAATTAATGTTTTATTGTTTGACCACTTTGAACTGAACAGGCAGAGGTTATGTGAGATTATAATCTGAGATCTCTTTATATATTAACTTATTCAGGCTGTATTATGTATGTGAAGATGAATACAGTGAGCTGGGGTTCAACAGAAAAATGGGAAATAGGACTTGTGTAATACCTTCCTACTCAGTTAAGCACTCAAAGCATTTTCTACAGCAAGTGTCACTCACCCAGTCATACATCCTAACATTCACACAACAGTTGCACTATGATGGATGCATTAGGGGTAACTTGGGATTCAGTTTCTTGGCCAAAAGAACCATTATAACACAGAACAAAGGAGTCAGGGATTGATCCACAGACCTGAGCCACCACCACCCAAATAAAGCCCAATGCTTGTTGGTCTGTGTTTCCTAGTCTGGTAAACTGCCAGTTCCTGGTAGGGTGTGCCAAATAACACAATTGGATAAAGACTCCCAAGTGTTTAAAAGTCAAATGAGTTAAAGCAAACACTGAGCGACAAACCAATTTACTTAAAAAGGAAATTTCTATGTCGATTGTGCAGTTTCATTTGTCCACTGAAGCCCAGTGGAAACAAAACAACATCAAAGGCCAGTAAAAGTCAACATGTACCTCTTGCCTGCTACTGTTTGCATGACAAGCGTCTCACAGCGTGAGAGGAGAAGCCCTCTCTGAGGTACAGCTCATCTGCAGCCTGCAGAGATGCTGCTCACTGAACCAAGCCAGCTGATAAAAAAACTTAACTTAAGCTGCCTTATGATTGTAGCTGTTGGTAAAAGTTATTGGAAAAATTGTGAATGTGAATTGCTAATACTAGAAATTTGATTTTACTGTAATTGTTCTGTCTTAATTTAATCTTTCAGATTGAATTAGCATTACTTACTATACATTTAATAACATGGGGCTGATCTGATCTGCTCATTAATTCTGACCTTGGCAACATCTGGTACATTTTAAAGTGATAACAAAGTGGAATCAGTTTTATTTTATCTCACATTTTGGGTTCTTGTGTTTTCCTTAATCAAAAGAACAATGAACTAACCAAAAACCGCTGTTTGGGAAACAGAAGTGTACATAAATATGAACTTTTGTTTTTTGAGCAAGTGTGATGAAAACAATGTTAATAGGACCCTGGGACCAATGGAAATTGTTAGCAGAGTCAACAAATCCTAATAGAATATATTTAGATGCAAAGACGTCATAAAAATAGGTCTATACTTTCAGAAAGGTCAATACATCCACATACATCTTATAAGAATGACCTTTCAGACACATTTTATGACATTAGAGAGCCAGTGAGACGTCATCATTGTTTTATGGCTGGTAGCACTGGCACTCTCCCCAGTAAAGAAAGACAGTCTACATCTGCAGTGCTAGTGAGAAGCAGAAAGATGTTCTCCCTAAACAATATTATCGAGACAGCAACTTCAATCATATCAAGAACAGCTGCATTTATTACCAGGAAAAGCAGCTAAATGAAAGTACAATTACAGAACACATGTCACTCATTCATATTAATAGTAGAAGACTTTATGCCAATTTTTACAATATTAAAGATTTTTTTAAAAACAGTTTAAGACCCCATTTAGGATTATAGCCATCTCAGGAACCTGGATGAAGAACAGTAAAGATGCTCATTTTGATTTAGATGGTATGAGATGAACACTGAGAACAGAGCGTGGTGGGGCAGCACTGTATGTTGACGTGACAGCAACAATGGATGAGGTGATGAAATGTTTAACAACTGAAACTATAATGGAATATTTTCCATTAATATTTTCAGTTTTGCTTCCCATTGGTCTCGTCATGTTTGATTACTCCCAGCTGTGCTCGCCTCCTGTGTCTCATTCCCTTGTTATCCCTCAGTGTATTTAAGCCCTGTGTTTTCCTTGCTCTGTGTTGTACCCTCACCATGCTATGTGGTTTCCACTCTGTGTTCCTGACCAGATGCTAGTTTGTTTTCCTAGTTCATGTTTCCTAGTCTTAGTTCCTTGCGTCCAGTTTAGGTTCTAGTTCATGTTTGAGGTTTTGGTTTTTTATAAACCTAATTTCTTATGAAAAGTGTTTCCAGCGAACGATGCTGCACTTTGAGTTGAGAGTCCTGCATTTGGGTCCTTCCTCCTGCCTGTCACACAGCGACTCATGACAATATTTAAGGAAGGGAATAACAAACACCTTTTCACAAACTATGGCCCAGTATTACTCCTCTCCCATTTTTCTAAAATTTTGAGAAAACTTTATATCAATAGACTTGAAAAATTCTTAAATATGATTTAATTAACCAAAGTCAGTGTGGAGTCAGTAGTGATGCTAACAAATGTTAAAGTTTCTTTTGTAGATGTGGCGGCTCAGCAAATAGAGGCGGTGACAGTCTGTGCTCTCCTTTATATACAGGCAGTAGAATCTAAACTGGGGGGAGGACTTCATTCAGTGTAGGAGGGACTTCACCAAAAATTATTGTAAACTAATCTTGATTTAATACATTAAATTAAACATTTTTTCATTGTGAAGTTGTCTGTTGTTTATATGTCACATCCTATTGTGTTTAATAGCTGTTAAAAATGTTTTAAATGATGTAATGATGTTGATTATCGTGAAATTTGAAAAGTAAATTACATTATTCTGAAGTATTGTAACGTCAGTTAAAATACCACGTATGCCTTCTTGCTCATTAGCAGTGATATTGGCACTGTTTCAGTTTTAACAGAAGGAGCAAACATGATCAATAATCAATGTTAATTCAATAAAATGTAGGTTGAAAGTATAGCACTGACTTAACATAGTTTTAATTGTTGTTTGCCATCTGGTTATGAGACAAAGTGAGAGACACAGACTGGTGGGTGAGCGTCATTAACTCCTATCAGCAGAGAGAGAGAGCAGCACACTGTGCTGTAAAATCATCAAAATATCTCAATAAAATCCAGCTCTGCTTTAGGGGGAAATTAAAACGACAGGATTTTTCATCTCTAGTTTCTCTAGTTTTTTCTACTTTCAACAGAAAATGTAATTTGCATCATTAAGTGACTTCATCCTCACTATAATCTGTTACTTACACTCTGCACCATGTTCTTTTTTTTAATTGTAAGAAGAATATACAATCTTTATAGAAATTTTATGAATTTTATCAAATTTTATAAAGATTAGGGATGTATGTCAGGCAGTCTGCACACAGAGAAACATTTCTTAATTCAAAGCATTTATTAGACACTTCAAAACAGAAATATTTGGTTTAGACTCAGCACTCCCTGATTTGTTCTCCTCCTTCCTCTGTGTCCTCCAACCAGGGTCTTGTCCTGTGTGAGAAAACATCTCCCTGCTCGACAGTTGTTGCCAGACATGTTTTATTCACAGCTTTAACCGTCTTTTATGTTTTGTTGCGCCATCATCAGTGCTGGAACGGCATGTTAGCAAACACCCACATAAGGCCGCTTCTCCCTGACTGAGAATTGTGTCAACGTGTAGCAGTTTTACATTCAACACTATAAATGTAGTATAATATAATATATAATATAATATATTAGATAGAATATAATAATATATTCTATACTATAGAATATATTCATACTGTAAAAAGAAAAGCCAGAAAACACATTAATTAAGGCAATCTATTTCTAAATAATTTTCATGACAAATGACTTTTTTCCATTCCTTTTTTAAATTTCCACTTTATTTATTTCCAAGATATGTTTAATAGACTGTTACAATCAGTCAGAATTGCCCCATGAAAATCAATGTCAGCTTTTTATAAAGTAGGAAAACACATGTAGTCTTTTCATTCAAATATATATATATTCTTTTAGTTAATTAAAACCCAAACCTAGCATAATGAGTGAATGTGATTCCCTTCCCAGACTTTCCCTTTGGACCATGGACCCCCACTATTCCCCCACTGTATATATCTGCACCTGGTGTCTTTGTAAATAAACGTTGTTCCTTGCATTGAACTGCGCCTGAGTTCTACTACAGTCCGTGACAAACACAAATGTCTTTTGTAACAGTCTCATTATTTTTCTTTCCTTGTTTGTAGGAGGATTTCTCTGAAACGTGTTGATCACAGTTATTGAAAGTCTGGTATAATAAGTAGCTTTGTTTGGAATTGTGCAGGACCTGTCTGCATCACCGTTTCACACAAAAGCATTATCCAGATGTAGTGACAGATAAAAACTGGCCAGCAGATGTCACTGTGGAGATGGGTTTGAGATTGTTTTGAAACCTCGGTGCAATTTTTGCTTCGAATGTTTCAGTGTTTCACGAAGCCTCGCTTTGCCCGTCTCTACATGAAGCCAGTTTCTCCAGCTCAGAAAGGCCAGAAGCAGAAAGAGTTCACAAACAAGGTTTTAGGTGTTTTCCATCCAGCGAATGTAAGGTTTGGATATGTTGAACGTCCTTTGTAGTTTGCCCCTCAGCACTGAAGTTTTTAACAGTATTTATTTCTGTTGTGGCTGGACTACTCCAGCTTTCTGCCCTAGACCAGCACAGCATCTGCTGTTACGGCTAAAATGTTTTATATTTTTGGAACAAATTTTAAGTTTGATAAGTTTGTGTATTTATTTAAAAATCTGTAAAACTGAGTTCACAAAGAATGATATGAAAGATTGTTTCAGTAGTTACATAGAGCTATGGTTATTAGCAACAACTGTTATTCACATGAATCCTATGAATCCTACTGCTCATTCAAAAAGGTCACACGGTGACTGATTGTCAACCTTTTACATTTGTGGAAGAAGTTTCCTAAATATTCTAAAAGTAGTAAGACTGCACTATAGGGACATTTTGTAAAAAATAAACTTTTACTTACAGACCTTGTTACAGCTTTTAAACCATACTTCAGACTGTAAAGAATCATTGAGTTATTTAAGCGTACACCTCTTTAATGTTGCAGCTGGAGGCTAATTCACTGTAGGCTATTCATGCTCTGATTTATTGACTGATCTATGTTTCATATTAACCAAATTCTGCTGGTTAGTAATCTAATTAAGACTTTAAATTCAGTACAAAGTAAAATATTTGCCTTCGAAACATAGTGTATATTTTTATGAAAAATCTAAATGACTATGAAAGAGCTGATAATACAAATTTCAGTAGCTTTAGGTTCAGCTGTTGTCTTCAGCATTTGTTTTAGTTTAACTATTAGGAGGTTAGTTTTGTATACTAGCGGGTGTACTGTAGGGGTGGGTTTGGATAATCAGTTTTCCGATTAAAATCAATTTCAGCTTAAATAACGCAACATTGATTCATTAAAATCCTGAATTGATTTTAAAACATAAATGTATTTTGCCAGAAATACCAGAATCTCAGGTTAAAGCTCAACAAAACAATTTCAACAATCACCAAACAGCTAAAACAGCAAACGGATTCCACACAAAGACGTAAACACAAAGCGTGGACACCACGAATCAGACACGCCGTCGAGGCTGAAAGCCGACAGCTCACAGATTCTGAAGCTGCAGGTTTCGTCACTCTCCAGCCAATATTGACTGAACCAGCAGCAAAAGATGATCCAAACTACGTTTCACATTTCACTTCACATAAACATCATCATGAATTCCCTCTGACTTTTTCTGTTTTGCTTCCACCACGATGAAATCACTTTTCCTGCACAGCTCTCTCTCTCTCTCTCAGTGTACTTCAAGAACAGTTTCCCATTTCAAATCTCAGTTTCCTGCATTATTCGCTTGCTTTTTACCGCCCTCCAACCTCCAACCTGTCAAACAGACTGTGAGCATAACAGTGTACAGGCAGAGAGAGAGTTGCTTGCAAGAGCGTACAGAATGCAGCAGACACCCGCTCTCACTGGAATCACTAGGATGGCTCATTTTGCATCTTTGAAAAATGTGGATAGTGTTTCTGCCTCTAAATCTGAACAGTTTGACCAAAATCACAGCGAGATATCACCTAATAGGTAAGATCTACCTGTTATTGACTGTTTTCAAGCTCAGAGCTAAGCTATAAAATCAACCTCACCTGTTTGTATCATGTTTAAGTCACATGAAGGAGATGTCAGACTCAGCTATACCCAGTGTTGTTTCCATGACGAGAGATCAGTCTAAAATGGAGCCAGCTGAATTCAAGAATGGAGACCAGTCTGATCCGCAAATGTGAGAATTTTGTGACTTTTACAAAGATTGCATATAAGTTTGTTGAATTTAGTAAATCGTAGCCTGTTGTCTGAATGTTGAATGTTTATCATGTGTTGAAGCCAAGTGAACCAGGAGAGACCAGAATCACCAGCCTCCACCTGTGTGACCATAAGGAGGTCTAGAATGGAACCAATAGGATTCCAGGCTGGAGACCAGTCTGATCTGCAAATGTGAGAATTAAAACATCCCCTAAACATATTATCATATGATTTTACTGATGAGCACTGAAAACACTTACATTTATTTCATGGCCTGAAATGTTGAATGTTTGTAATGTGTTGAAGCCGAGTGACCCTCCTTACCCGGCTGCCTGTGAAAAGTGACCATACTAGATTACTAAACTGAAAGAAAGCAATGGACAACAATATATAACATAACAAATCTACTTTTTAATTGTAGGAAGTAAATGTGATTTAAACTGTGTCACTTCAAGGAAACATACTAAACCTGCATGGCAACTGTTTACCGAAGGCAGTCTGCTGCTATTTTTAGAAATGAAAACGTTTGTTACAAAACACTTACAAGGCACAACACTGACTTCACTAACTTTAAGACTGAGATATGTTCACATTTTACATATATGTGTGTGTTTAATGACAATTTAAAGTTTGGTATTTAAAAGTTTTAGTTTTGTAATAACTCTCTAAAAAAATAACGTCATAATGATGTCAGCTTGATTTTTATCTCAGTAATCAGTTTTCTACATGATATTAAATATGATAAAGATGGAATCTAAAATATAAAATCACAGAGACATTTTATCCTTCTTGCTTTTCTACTTTAGTTTAAATGACCCAAGTTGAGGTCAGGAGAAGGAAAGTTCAAAGTTGATGAGACTTTGAACTATGTATTTATTCTTAAAAGAAAGAAAATGTGACACTTATAACAGAAGTTTTGCCTTTGTGTTACTTTGAGTGAAACAGTGGATTAAGTGTGATGAATGCCTTTCCAGTCACTGTATCCATTAAGACAAACTGTTAAAGCCAGTCGTTCAAAGAAAAAAGTTGTGCAGCAAATTAAAAAGAAAACTTTAAAAAGTCAGAAACAATAAGTTGTAAACTCAGTGTCAGTGTTGGTTGTGTGACACAGTTTGTCTGTGAAGGTTCTTAGTCATACAGGTCCTCTCATGAGAGTACAGTTCAAACTAGGGCTGTGACATGACATGTTGTCCACAATAAAAATATTTTTTATGTTATATAAAAATGTATTTATGTCATGTCATTGCTATAGCAGTGCCATGCATTCCATAGTGTGCACAACAATGAGACAAACCGAAGCATGTCTGGGTTGCTTGTAGACAGGCTTTGGTTTTTCTCAGTGTCTGTCAGCAACAACAAATTAGACCTGAAAAGAGATCCACTTCAAAGCGCAACACTTTTCAAAATATGCAAGAAACCTGCTCCTGCTGAATGTGAAAACAATAAACCTGTTTCACTGCTTAAGGCAAAAACACATGATCGAGTACAACAAGGCTATTTAGGAGATAAAAGCAGCTGGTGATGTAAAAAAAAATGGTAAAATGGTCTGTATTTGTATAGCGCTTTACTAGTCCCTAAGGACCCCAAAGTGCTTTACACATCCAGTCATCCACCCATTCACGCACGCTGTGGCTCAGGTGGTAGAGCAGATCAGCTACTGATTGGAAGGTTGGTGGTTCGATTCTTGGCTCCCCCAAACCGCCCTCCGATGCGTTCATCGGTTGCACTTGACTTTAGAAGTGCTTGTATGAATGGGTGAATGTGGCATGTTGTATAGAGCGCTTTGAGTACTCCGGGAGAGTAGAAAAGCGCTATATAAGAATCAGTCCATTTACCATTCACACACTGGTGATGGCTTGCCATGATGATGGCAAGCCATCATCGGGGCGCACTGAGAGAGCTGCCGGACACTGGGCCCTCCACCACCAGTAGGCAAGGGTGAAGTGTCTTGCCCGGGGCTCAAACCGGCAACCTTCCGATTACAAGGCAACCTCCCAACTCTTGAGCCACGATCGCCCATGTGCAGCCCAAATGTAAAAAAAAATGACTCCACCAAGCTCGGATGGAGCGTGCTCACTAGTTGCACTTCATATGACAAGAAGAGTGAACTGTGAAATTAGTGATGGGACAATATTGTGCAGGCTACTCAAGAGTTACAGTTAGGTTACTTTAGTTATTAAACTGTGGTTTATAACACAGTTATGTTATGCAGTTATTTTATACTTAAAAATACTTAGTATATCCAGGAAAAGACTACCATAATTTGGACATGAATTGAATCTCTTAGTGTGCAAGAAGTTTTAAAAGCTGTTCAATCATTCAAACAATTCATATTAGCTTGTTGTATCTGTGACTTTTCTGTGACTCTTTATTTTATTCTTTGTTTAGTCCGACGGATCGCTACAAAGATCAGGAGAGCTTCAGTCAGCATCAAACACACCTGGACTCTGTCTTCATGGTATAACATGGTGTCATGCAAACACTTGACATTTAATAATAATACATTTTATTTGAAAATGCCTTTCAGAACACTCAAGGACACTGTACACGGTAGAATTAAAAAAAAGCAACATAAAAGCAAGCAGTTTACACAATCATAAAAGCATAAGACTTAAAACAAATTTAAAATAGCAGAGTGGAGAGGTTATGTGGGATAAGCTATTTTGAACAAGTGAGTTTTGAGTTGAGACTTAAAGAGAGAGAAGGAAGAGATATTTCCTTAATCAGATAAGATAAGATAAGATAAGATAACCTTTATTAGTCCCACACGTGGAGGTCGGGAATTCCAGAGTCGAGGAGCAGAGCAGCTGAAAGCCCTGCTCCCCATGGTGGCAAGACGGGGGGAGGGGACGGAGAGAGAAAGAGAAGTAGATCTGAGACATCGACATTTACTTTCTGATCTTCAGTTCATTTAAAATTCATAGATCAAACTTTACAGTCTGACCCAAAACAACCTAATACAACAAGGAGTATTAGGAAGTCAGCACAAGCCATTACTATGGGACTTTCCAGAGTTGCATCACCTGGAAAATCCCTTGTTACCTGATAGTTGCTGCTCATTGGCTGAACTTGACTCATTCTTTTTTGAGACTCTGTACAGTTAAAGGACTTTGACTTATTTCACAGAGATAATCCTCTATGGATTTGTGACTACAAGGAGGACTTTTCACATACATGTAGTAATGTGGTCCATGATTGATACAAAATACTTTTAAAAATTGTGGTGTGCCTTAACCAAGTAGGATTTCTAGAAATGATTTTGCAATCTACGTATGTGCTTGGGATGTTTGCTTACAGACCAAGTGGAATGTGGGAGGAGTTCGGAGAGGTCATAGAAAAAGACTTTCGGACTGCCTAGAAGAGATTCTGGCAAACCATCAGGCGACTCAGGAGGGGAAAGCGGTGCTCTACCTGTACTGTGTATAGTGCAGGTGGAGCACTGCTGACTTCGACTGAGAAGGGAATACTTTGAGGACCTCCTTAATCCCACTGGCACGTCCTCCTTGGAGGAAGCAGAGTCTAGGGACGAGGGGGGCAGCTCACCTATCTCTGGGGGTGAGGTCACTGAGGCAGTTCAACAACTCCTTGGTGGCAGAGCGCTGGGGTGGATGAGGTCCGCCCTGAGTTCCTGAAAGCTCTTGATGTTGTAGGGCTGTCTTGGTTGACATGCCTCTACTATGTTGCATGGAGATCAGGGGCAGTACCCCTGGATTGGCAGAGTGGGATGGTGGTCCACATTTTTAAGAAAGGGGACCGGAGGGTGTGTCCCAACTATAGAGGGATCACACTCCTCAGCCTCCCTGGGAAAGTCTATGCCAGGGAGCTGGAAAGGAGAGTCCGTCTGTGGCGGAGGTGTGGTCCCGGGCGCGGCTGCAGGGGAGGAGTGGCGCAGTGAGCTCAACGGGGCGGTGCTGGAGAGGCAGGTGAGAACAGCTGATGGCGTTTGGACTGATGACGGTTTCCTTCCCTTTCTTTAGTGAGACGGGAGAGGAGCGGAGGGGAAGCTGGGAATCAGCTGAGACCGGAGCTGTCAGACTGTGGACTGTCACAACAAACGAAAACTAAAAATAAACGTGGCATCTGGCGACAAAGAACTGTGCGTGTGTGTACGTGTGTGAAGTGCATTTCACACCGTCCCTTAGCCAAAATTCGGATACAGAAGGAACAATTTCATCCTGGTTGTGGAACACTGGGCCAGCTCTTTATCCTCTCAAGGATGCTTGAGGGTGCATGGGAGTTTGCCCAACCAGTCTACATGTGTTTTGTGGACTTGGAGAAGGCATTCAACCGTGTCCCTCGGGGTGTCCTGTGGGAGGTGGTTCGGGAGTGTGGGGTGTCTGGCCCATTGCTACGGGCCATTCGATCCTTATACAACCATTGTAAGAGCTTGGTCTGCATAGCCGCATTCCCGGGGGTAATGGACTCAGCCAGGGCTGCCCTTTGTCACCGATTCTGTACGTAATTTTTATGGGCAGAATTTCTAGGTGTAGCCAAGTGGTGGAAGGCTTTCACTTGGGTGGTCTCAGAATCTCATCTCTGCTTTTCACGGATGATGTGGTTCTGTTGGCTTCATCGGGTGATGGCCTCCAGCTTACACTGGAAAAGGGTGTAGTGCCCACTCCGGGTCAGGGACGAGTTCCTGCCCCAAGTGGAGGAGTTTAAGTATCTTAGGATCTTGTTCACGAGTGACGGGAGAAGGGAGCGGGAGATCGACAGACGGATTGGTGCTGCGGCTGCAGTGATGTGGACGCTGTACCAATCCATCGTGGTTAAGAGAGAGCTGAGTGTAAAAGCGAATCTCTCAATTTACTGGTGGATCTACATCCCTACCCTCACCTATGGTCACGAGCTGGGAGTAGTGACTGAAAGAACGAGATCACGGATACAAATGGGCTTCCTCCTAAAGGTAGCTGGCCTCTCCCTTAGAGATAGGATAGGATAGGGTGAGGAGTTCAGCCATCTGGGTGGGGCTCAGAGTACAGCCGCTGCTCCTCTACATCGAAAGGAGCCAGCTGAGGTGGTTCGGGCATCTGATAAGTATGCTTCCTGGGTGAGGGGTTCCAGACATGTCCCACCAGGAGGAGGCCCCGTGGCAGACCCAGGAAAAATTGGAGAGATTATATCTCTTATATAAGAGATATAATCTCTCCAATTTTTCCAACTAATTTCTTAAGCAGGCAAAGATGGTGGTTATGGTCAATATACACACACTTTTGCAGTTTTAACTGCCAGAAAGCCTTTGAGTGAGAACTATCAGGCCTTGAAAGCAAACTTCTCCAGTATCTGAAAAACACCAATATCACAATGTAAGGAATGCTTTAAAAACAAGTCGCAGACTTGAATCTGGTTTGACTTCAAATCTCAGTTACTTCCAAGTAAGGCCAAACAAAACCTCTGGTAAAAATAAATAAATAAATAAAATGTCCCTGTTTTAAATGAATCATGGTAAGAAATAGATGAGTTTGATGATTTTAAGACAATAATTCGTTAACTTTTCCACCTTTAGTACAAATTGTTAATGGGTTTAATGACTTTGACTATTCTCCAAAAATTGATTCTGTTCATCTGGACGTAGCGTTTTGTGGGAGAAACGTTTCATCCAGGTGACGTCTTCAGTCTCAGCTGACTGCAGGTTTCCCAAATCTTATAAACAGTACATTTGCATAATGACTGAAACCAGCCCACTGAAGGAACAATGGGCTGGGAGGTCAGTTCCTTGATCATATGCAAATTCTCATGACCATTGATCAAAGCCCACTGATCAATAATCATGAGTACCATTCACAGAGAGTTGGGGAATGGCTGCAATCACAGCATTGTAAGATGGTGAAAGATGTACCCTTAGGCCCCCTCCTCAATTCAGAGATGGTCTTTCCCTTTTCACGTTTCCTGATGTATAAATCCTGGCAATCCTCCTGCACTTAACAGCGTCACTATGTTACTCTGTTTGTGTCGGGGGACCCGATCCTTGGGGTGGACCAGTTTTTGGCGCAGCGTGTTTTGGGGTTTAAAAGCCACAGAGACCCGGTGTTTAGAAAAAATGTGTCTCAACTGCTCCGATACTCCTGACACATATGGGATCACTACAGGTTTTCGCCTGGGCAGCGGTTGTCCTTCTCTCCTGGATCGGCTGGAGCTTTCTTTAGGTGCCTTCTCAGCTTTGACAAAAGTCCAGCTGGGATAATAGGTGACAAAAGACTCTGTCACCTATAACATCTCCAAGTTTCTGGCTTCGATCCTCAGTCCGCTGGTGGGCAGCTCTGAACACCACATCCAGAACACCCTGGATTTTGTTGAGAAGGTGAGAGATGTCATTATGGAGGCAGATGAAACCATGGTCTCGTACGATGTTACATCTCTCTTCACTTGCATCCCAGTCACGGAAGCGTTGGAGGTAGTCCGTAAGAGATTACAGGATGACACCAACCTCAGCAACAGGACCACTCTCAGCATCCACCAAGTGTGTTTGAACTGTGTCTTCATTCCACCTACTTCACATACAAGGGTCAGTTCTACAGGCAGAAACATGGGTGTGCCATGGGCTCCCCAGTTTCACCCATCGTGGCCAATTTGTACATGGAAGAAGTGGAAAAGAGGGCTCTGCTATCCTACCCTGGAACACCACCAAGCCATTGGTTCAGATATGTGGATGACACCTGGGTGAAAATCAAATCTCAGGACGTACCACATTTCACGGATCACATTAACTCGGTGGACCGACACATCAAATTCACCAGGGAGGATATGAAAAGTGGCAGGTTAGCCTTCTTAGACTGTGAGATTTCCATCAGTAATGGGGGACATCTAAAAGCTGACGTGTACCGTAAACCTACACATACAGATCAGTATCTAAGGTTTGACTCTCATCATCCACTGGAGCACAAACTGGGTGTCATCAGGACGCTACAACACAGAGCGAACACCATCCCCACTGACACAGCGGCCAGGGAGGCAGAAGAACATCAAGAAGGCCCTGAGTAAGTGTGGTTATCCCAGCTGGACTTTTGTCAAAGCTGGAAAGGCACCTAAAGAAAGCTCCAGCCGATCCAGGAGAGAAGGACAACCGCTGCCCAAGCGAAAACCTGTAGTGATCCCATATGTGTCAGGAGTATCGGAGCAGTTGAGACACATTTTTTCTAAACACCGGGTCTCTGTGGCTTTTAAACCCCAAAACACGCTGTGCCAAAAATTGGTCCACCCCAAGGATCGGGTCCCCCGACATAAACAGAGTAACATAGTGTACGCTGTTAAGTGCAGGAGGATTGCCAGGATTTATACATCGGGGAAACCAAACAACCTCTGGTGAAGCAGATGGCACAACACAGAAGAGCTACCTCGTCAGGCCAGGACTCTGCAGTCTATTTACACCTACAGGCCAGTGGACACTCTTTCAATGATGAGGATGTACACATCCTGGACAGGGAGGAACGCTGGTTTGAGGGCGGAGTCAAGGAGGCCATTTACGTGAAAAGGGAAAGACCATCTCTGAATCGAGGAGGGGGCTAAGGGTACATCTGTCACCATCTTACAATGCTGTGATTGCAGCCTTTCCCCAACTCTCTGTGAATGGTACTCATGGCCATTGATCAGTGGGTTTTGGTCAGTGGTTGTTGATCAATGGTCATGAGAATTTGCATAATTATGATTAAGGAACTGACCTCCCAGCCCATTGTTCCTTCAGTGGGCTGGTTTCAGTCATTATGCAAATGTACTGTTTATAAGATTGAAACCTGCAGTCAGCTGAGACTGAAGAAGTCACTTGGATGATGACGAAACGTTTCTCCCACAAAACGCTACGTCCAGATGAACAGAATCAACTTTTGGAGATTTACTTTCCTGGATGATTGAGAATGCATCAAGACGACTTTGACTATTGATCTTATGCTCATGGAAGAATTGGGATTTGGTGGGATTATGCAACATTAAGACAGCAGCCAGGTATTCTGAACTAATTTTGTGGTTCATTCACACCTCGCTCGAGTTGACCAGCGTGTCTATTACATGTTTTATCATGATATTGGGTTAACTTGGCATAAAATTAAATAGAAAATGCTCATTGCACGTGTCATGAGTTGGAAAGTATAGAGGAAGTGTGTGTGTATTTTGAGTAGCCTGTAATGGTGTTGGTCACATCATGATCATGAGATGTTCCCAAGAAATACACTGTATACTGCAACGTTGTGATTGCCTCTAAAAAACACTCTTTAAAATGAAAAATGTTACTCTGCATTTTGTAGATGCTTGAGGAGGAAATTGTTACTTTTGTGAAAAATGAGCTACAAAAATTCAAGAACTTTCTGAGTCAAAAATGTCCAGAAGGCACACAAAAAAAGATTATGAGAGAAGATTATGAATCAACGGCTGATAAAAAAGATGAGATCAGCGATGGTGACACATTTCTGAGACTCACACTGAGCTTCCTGAGAAGAAAGAAGCAGGATCAGCTGGCTGATTCTCTGCAGAGAAGTGAGATGCTTTTCTATATTTTCTTTATTTTTTACATCTGTGGAAACTGTCAAACTGCCAAAGAGGTAAAATTGTTATTATAATGTAAAATTATTGTGAAAACAATAACTCTGTTAACCTCAGTAATGGATAATGTGAAGATCTCAATAATGGATTAGGTTTCTTAAAGGTTTCTTAAAAACCATATTGCACTTAGCATATTTGATTCACTGTAAATGGACCTATATCACCTGATGTTTCTCCAGAAACTTCTGCTGCCATTTGCCAACATAAATTAAAGTGTAACCTGAGGACAAAGTTTCAGTGCTTGTTTGAGGGGGGTGTCCGAGCAGAGAACCCCACCCGTCTGAATCAGATCTACACAGAGCTCCACATCTTAGAGGGTGAGAACAGAGATGATCATCATCATGAGGACAGACAGATACAACCTGCCTCCTTGAAACCTGGAAGTTCAGCTGACATCTTTTTTGGGAATATTTTAAAACCTTTATCTGGAACACATGAGCCAGTCAGAACTGTGGTGACAAAAGGAGCTGCTGGAATTGGAAAAACAGTCTTGACACAAAAATACATTTTGGACTGGGCTGAAAACAAAGCCAACCACAATATACAGTTTATCTTCCCATTCACTTTCCGAGAGCTCAATTTGCTGAAAACGAAACAGTGCAGCTTGGTGGAACTTATCCATTATATGTTTACTGACACCAAAGAAGCAGGAATCTGCAGCTTTGAAGAGTTTCAGGTTGTGTTTATCCTGGATGGTCTGGATGAGTGTCGACTTCCTCTGGACTTCCACAACAACAGCATTGTGACTGATGTTACAGAGTCCACCTCACTGGATGTACTGCTGACCAACCTTATTAGGGGGAACCTGCTTCCCTCTGCTCGCCTCTGGATAACAACACGACCTGCAGCAGCCACTCTGATCCCTCATGAGTGTGTTGACATGGTGAAAGAGGTCAGAGGTTTCATGGACTCACAGAAGGAGAAGTACTTCAGGAAGAGATTCAGGGATGAAGAGCAGGCAAATACAATGATCTCACACATCGGGACATCACGAAGCCTCCACATCATGTGCCACATTCCGGTCTTCTGTTGGATCACCTCTACAGTTCTCGAGGATGCGCTGCAGTTCAAAGAGAAGACAGAACTTCCTGCAACCCTGACTGAGATGTACATCCACTTCCTGTTAACTCAGATAAAACAAGATAATGCAAAGTA
The DNA here is from genome assembly GCF_036321145.2 of Pelmatolapia mariae. Taxonomy (NCBI): domain Eukaryota; kingdom Metazoa; phylum Chordata; class Actinopteri; order Cichliformes; family Cichlidae; genus Pelmatolapia; species Pelmatolapia mariae. The sequence goes on from NC_086227.1 coordinate 203,117, forward strand.
TCATAGAAAAGCCGAGACAGATTCAGTGTGGAACACAGAAGCCAAGAAGATCCTTCTGGCTTTGGGAAACCTTGCTTTTGAGCAGCTGCAGAAAGAAAACCTGATATTTTCTGAAACAGAACTAAAAGAGTATGGCATTGACATCAAAACTGGACCACTCTGCTCAGGACTGTTCATAGAGGTCTTCAATACGAAGCATGGGTTGAGCCAGGAGAGGGTGTTTTCCTTTGTCCATCTGAGCATTCAAGAGTTTCTGGCTGCACTTCATGTCCTTCTAACATTTGTCAACACTGGTGTCAATCTACTGAGAAGACGTCGATTGTCAGTAAAACATGAGCATGCATGTAAGAAACTCTACCAGGACGCAGTGGACCAGGCTTTACAAAGTCCAAAGGGGCACCTAGACTTGTTTGTTCGCTTCCTGCTGGGTCTTTCACTGGATACTAATCAGACTTTCCTACAAGGCCTGCTGAAAAAGACAACAAGTAAACCAAAGGTCAGAGAAAAGCTAGTGCAGTACATCAAGCAGAAGATCAGACACCATCCTTCTCCAGAGAGAAGCATTAATCTGTTTCACTGCCTAAATGAACTCAATGACAATTCTTTAGTGGAGGAAATCCAACAGCTTCTGAGATCAGGAAGCTTCTTTGAAAACAAACTCACTTCTTCTCAGTGGTCAGCACTAGTCTTCATCTTACTGTCATCACAAAAAGATCTGGACATGTTCGACCTGCAGAAATTCTCTGCTTCAAATGACGGTCTTCTGCACCTGCTGCCAGTGGTCAAAGCATCCCAAAAATCTCTGTAGGTTTTTGATTTAATGTGCTAAATATGATCATGGCTTTAAAAGGAATCAAAGAAACACTCACATTAAAACCTTTTCTTTTTCAGCTTGAGTAGCTGTAACCTTTCTTGGAAAAGCTGTCTGGGTCTGTCCACAGTTTTAAACTCAGAGAAGTCTAATCTGAGAGAGCTGGACCTGAGCAACAATGACCTGCGTGATGGAGGCATAAACCTGCTCTCAACTGGACTCGAGAGTCCACAGTGTAGACTAGAGATTCTCAGGTTAGTATTTGGGGATTCACTTAACTTTTCAAAAGACTAATAAATATTTACATCTGTTGCGACTTCCATCCATAAATAAAGCTGCGGGCGGCTGAGTTGGTTGTGTTGCTGTGACACGTCTCCAATAATCCATACAGAGCCATACTCGTATTTTGCGTATTTAGTTTAAGAACAAAACAAGATACTTTTGCGCTTTTAATCAAAACAAATAGTGCATGCATTAACTGACGTGCTAAAATGACGGTCAACAGAAAAGTTTGCCCACAAACCACTCACCCAACGGCCCTGTTGCAAACACTGGCATCAGGTAAATAACATGCGACCACACCCCCATGCAATCAGCTGAGATGCAGGATAATCTAAACACCTGTGCCACCATAACAAAAAACCAAAACATAACCATTGACTTTGGCTCTTACAACATCCCTATGAACGATATGTTTTAGTTTTAGACATATGAGCAGGATTAATCTGTTTTTTATTTTTATTTTTTTTTATTTTTGTTTATTTAAAAGGGACAGTGCAGTTTAACATAGTCCAACAAGTACAAAACGTGAAACTGATGTAACGCACATAACTTTATAGCTATTGCTAATTTTCAACAATTGTCCCTTGTTAGGCTTACACTCACAATACATACATTTTACAATAAAACATACATTTTCATGAAACCAAAATACATCATAAATACAACTACAATTAATAGACAATAAAAAAAATAAAAATAGAAAAATCATTAATTAAAATGACTACAGCTCTGATTTCCCTTTAATCAAACTTTGACCTTCAATGTAAAGGATCTGATCTGTCTTTGGGGTGGCTGTAGCTCAGGTAGAGCAGGTCACCTACTGGTCGGAAGGTTGGTGGTTCAGGTGTGAAATGTATGGTTTTCAGGGTTTTTATCGGTTTTCAGCGTTATTTTGTTATCGTTTTTATCGTTAACTCGGTTTTCCTGGGTCTTTTCACGTGTGTTATGAATAAATCTTATTTTTTTCGGTACCGGTACTAGTTTTATTTTGTTGTATTTATCCGCGACACCTTAAAGGCCGGTCCGTGAAAATATTGTCGGGCATAAACCAGTCCGTGGCGCAAAAAAGGTTGGGGACCGCTGTATTAAGACACTCTGGGGCCATCCTATTTATACATTTAAAAACTAATTTAAGAAAACACAAATGATTAAAACTCCTAAAACTAAGTAGATTATATTTCTTTAAAATGTGACAGTGATGTCACCGAATAGATTGGTTATATAAGGACACCACAGGCTGTAGATGGTGCTGCTTGGGTCCAAACTGTCAGACAATATGAAAAATGAGAGAATATCATGGAATGCATGAATAACTGAGCTGCTGAAGTAGGTTTATAATGCCGAATTAACTTAAAACAATTCAGATGAACCTTGACCATCTTTGAAATCTTCTTTACATGCGTATCAAATTTAAGATGTGAATCTAAAATTATTCCTAAAAACTTAAAATCTTTAACCTCCTTTATTTCTTCGTTCCTTAACTTGATTTTAAAATCATCAGATGAACTTCGTTTTCTAATAGAAAAACACATGAAACTGTTTTTTTAAAATTCAATACAAGATGATTATGTTCCAGCCATCGTTGGACATCATTCAGATGTGCCGTTAAAGTATCTGCTGCCTCGCCAGGTGACTTAGCTGGTACATATATAACTGCATCATCTGCATAAAGCTGGCAGCTAGCTTTTGGACAACTGGCAGGCAAATCATTTATGCTATATCATGCTATATCTAGCAGAGAAAACATTTTGTGTATGTTCACAGGTTATCAGGCTGTCTGATCACAGAGACAGGCTGTTGTGTCCTGGCTTCAGCTCTGAACTCCAACCGCTCTAATCTGAGGGAGCTGGATATGAGCTTTAATCATCCAGGAGACTTGGGACTTCAACTACTGTCTGCTTTACAGCAGGAGCCAAAGTGCAAACTGGAAACTCTCAAGTATGATTTTTTTTAAAATCAGTACACATACGTCGTAGCCTTCATTTACTGAGCCTGAGTTTATGTTCACTTGTCTTTCTCTACCACATCAACAGGACTGATCACTGTGGAAAATGCAGAATGGCCCCATCACCCCTAAGATGTAAGCCAAACCACTATTAAAAGGATCTTGGAAAACAATCAATTCAAATTATCAACATTATAATATGATACAATTAGTGCTGTCAGCGTTAATCTCATTAAAATGACCTTAACACCATAACCGCATTAACGCGGCAAATCTCCGTTAGCGAGTTATCGCGGCTCGCGATGAGATCTTAATGAGATTAGCGCTGACAGCGCTAGATATAATATATTCTTTGAAAATGGCTAGATGAAATGTGATGAAATAATTAGCTATGCTTAGCAAAAAGACTGGAAGAATGATGAACCCGTAGTTTGGATCCAACTGAGGGTAACATAAACCATAACCTCTTAAAACTCAATCATTAATATGTCATATCTTATTTGTTTAATGTCTATAAAAGCCAAAGTACTATTAGTGCATTAGCAATGTTCTTAGTTGTCCGTTGACACTTGACTATAAAGATTTAACCATATAAAATCATCAGCAGTCATGTTTAAAAACTCCTCATACAAGTACCGCTCTTGTTTCCATCATCAGTTTTCTGTGAACTTGCACTGGACCCAAACACAGCAGAAGGAAACCTCAAACTGTCTACAGACAACAGAAAAGCCGTGTTGGTGAAAGAGGAGCAGCCTGATCATCCAGAGAGATTGGATAGCTGGAAACAGGTGCTTTGCAGCGATGGTTTGACTGGGCGCTGTTACTGGGAGGTACGGTGGACAGGAACGGTTACAATAGGAGTGACATACAAAGGAATCGGGAGGAAAGCATACACTGATGGCTGCTGTATTGGATGGAACAATCAGTCCTGGAGTCTTTTCTGCTCAGCTCAGCGTTTCACTGCCTGGCACAATAGCATACCAGCAGACATGAAAACAGCCCCACCCGCTGACTCCAACCGAGTAGCAGTATATCTGGACTGGCCTGCTGGCACTGTGTCCTTCTATTGTCTCCCTTGCATAGTGTCTTCACGAAAACAGATACATCTCCACACGTACCAGACCACGTTCACTGAGCCAGTCTATGCTGCATTTGGACTTGGACGTGTACTTGAGTTTGAGCCTGATGGTACATTGTTATCATCCCAGATTGTTCTGTCTAAAAATGAAGAATGAATGTTCCCTAGAAGATTGGTTCCCAAAGTGAGTGATGCAGGATCTTTGAGGCTTTAAGAAAGGATGAGGGTCCTCTGAGATGTATTTATATTTTTTACTGCTACATGTACTTCTGTACATTTTGAATAAGGTTTGAGTACATAAAACAGTCCAATCAGTGTATTTAATTTGTTTTGCATGATTAACTGTGATTTATTATTAACTCTTCAGAAAATTTGGATAAGTATTGGCAGATTTGCACAACAGCCAAATTCTTGGGTGTGTTACTCTATATACACACACCTTTTTAAGTCTACAACAACATGCTGAACAAGTTTGAGATATTGCTGAGAAATTCACAGGTAGCATTTTTGTAGCTGACCAGCAGTTGTATTTGATGTCTTTATCATAATGCTTGCAAGGAATTCCCACAGAAGGAATACCAGCTCCTTTGTATTTGTTATTTCTGATTCAGTATATTTTATTCTCTGAATATGTATATTGCATGTTATAGTTTACTGTTATACTAATAATAACGACACATATTTGTGTGTGTGTGTGTGTGTGTGTGTGTGTGTGTGTGTGTGTGTGTGTGTGTGTGTGTGTATGTGATCAATATGAATGGTTGACATTTATTTATTTTTACTTTTTATTTTATTTTAATTTTTTTTTGCCTGTCCCGTTTGGTTCTTTAGCCGTCAGAATTGTTGTCTGAAGACCAACAAGGATACCCAATGGATTTACTTTGCCAAATGGATCATCACAGCCTTGCCATTTTGGTCTATTTGATCGACCTTTGTTGTTATTATTTATTTTATTTTATTTTCAGTTGTTACAGACGGGACAGACAGGGCTGGGGGATAGGAAAGGGAGAAAGAAAGATGAAGGAAAAGAAAAACAGAGGGCAGGTGGGACAGTGAGAAAGGGCACTTAGAAAGAGGAAAAATCTCCTGGATCACCTGTTGAGAGAAAAAAAAAGAAAAAGAGAAAACAAGCAAAAAAAGAGAGCAACATAATAAACACAGCACCATCGCATTAATCTAGCTAACAGTAAATAACAGTAAATACTAAATATTGAATGTTGTTGTGCAGCACGCAGCCTCGACAGCGCACAATGTGCTTTGAGGTAGCAGCCAAGAAAGGTGTAGTTTGTGTCTTCACAGGGGACAATTATTTTTAAGGCTATGGATGGACGCTGACTCTTCAAAGACAAACTAGGAAGCATTTTTTAGATATTATTAACAATGCAGCAAAAACTCTGGGCTACATAAAACATGGAAAAACACTGGTGACATTGGAAAGAAAAGCGTCTGGACTTCTTTAAGTTGGTTGAAGACGTTTCACCTCTCATCCAAGAAGCTTCTTCAGTTCTAAGGTCAAATGGCCGAGAGTCCCAGATTTAAACCCTGTGGGAGTTTCCCCCCAAAGAGGGACAAAGGACCCCCTGGTGATCCTCTACCTAATAACATGAACCAAGTTGTGGAAATGGGTGTGGGTCACAATCAGCCAAGGAGCTAATTGTGAAACCTGGCCCCACCCTATCATGTGATTTCCTGAGGTCAGATGGCCCAGGATGTGAGTGGGCATTAAGGCGTCTGGGAAGGATCTCAAAACTGGATTATAGATGGCAGACAGTTGGTGTCGTAAGCCCCGCCCTCTGTTCAAAGATGGTCGCTCACAGTGGACATAGATGGCCTCTTTCACTCCTCTTTCAAACCATCTGTCCTCTCTGTCCAAAATATGAACATTGGCATCCTCGAAAGAGTGACCTTTGACCTTTAGATGCAGATGGACTGCTGAGTCTTGTCCCGTGGAGGTGGCTCTTCTATGTTGTGCCATGCGCTTGTGAAGTCGCTGTTTGGTCTCTCTAATGTAGAGGTCTGGGCATTCCTCGCTGCACTGTACAGCATACACCACGTTGTTAAGTTTGTGTTTTGGAGTTTTGTCTTTTGGATGAACCAGTTTGTGTCTGAGTGTGTTGCTGGGTCTGAAGTAATCTGGGGTGTTGTACTTGGAGAAAACTCTCCTGAGTTTCTCTGATACACCGGCTACATAGGGGATGACAACGTTGCTGCGTCTGTCTTTCTTATCCTCCCTTGCTGGTGTCTGATCTGAGTACAGTTCCAGCCTTGAATTCAGGTGGCTCTTTTCAGTTTATTTCTTCATGCAAGTACTGCTGGGTATACATGAGTAATAATAAAGACAATAATAAATAAAGTAATAAGTAAAGCTGTTTCCAGAGCTAAACTCAGAACAGGCAAACAGCCAGCCTATTAGCTCTCTGTCATTCTGGTCCAGTAGCTTTAGAGGCAGAATCACCCTCCATGTTTTCCTCTCACATATTCACTGTACACACTCACAGGGGGAAATTTGGACGGATTTATTAGCAAATGCCTTTCACCTAAACGCACGTGGTCATCTTCATTAACAGGATATCAAACTTTTCAAGGTCACTTTAAATCAGTCAAACACTAAATTGTATATTGTTATGAATCCTTTTACCTTAGTCTTCAAGTGTATATTTATTTCTTACTCTTCTTATATTTATTTTTTGTCTTTTGCACTGAATGGAGCTGGAGCCTTGTCATCTCCTCTCTCTATATACTGTACTGTTTATAGCAGAGATGACAATAAAGTTTACTTTGATCACAGTCAAATATCTCATCATTGAATCATTGTAGTTTGGAAGTTTAGCATTCTTGCCTGACAAACTTTTCACAGTGTGAGTGTCTGATGTTCTTGTTTTATGCTTTTTCTCCTATGTCCCTGTAAAACCAGTCTAACCTGTAGTGGAAGCGAATAGAAAAATCACAGCATTAGATCTGGTAGGTCTCCACTAGATGGAGACAAAGCTGACTACAGTATGCAGGAGTTTTTAAAAAAAAATTCAATTATAGTTCATCTATTTGAGTTCTTTTTCCTTTTAAAAATTAAATTCTTCTGTTCTGCTAAGCAGAGAACAAATTGAATGATAATGATTTTCGTACTTTTTTCGGTATTCGCTATTTCATAAAATCATAGCTATATCAAGTTCTTAGGTGTACTTAGGTTCACATTCTTCTTTATATAGCTACTGTTTTCAGTGCTATTTTTGTCTCTTCACTTTTTTCCTGCCTTGGTCACTGCTGTAGGATTTATTTATTTTATCGCATTTAACTGGAAACTAGCGAGATACGGTCGGGATTTTTGTTGTATCTTATTCTGCTTATAATAAAAATAATAATAATAATAATGTAACACACTGAAGAAAGACAAGGTTCATCCAGGTGCACATGGAGGTTTATTGCACTGAAACACAGCAAAACAGTTCTGTGTTACTGACAGCTGCCATTACAATAACTGGCCTGCGTTACTTTTGTAAAGGATTGCATGTAATGGCCCTTTAGTAATCAGTCAATACAGTAATGGAGTCATGAGCAGGTGACTGATCAGATGACTGTCACGTGGTTCAGTCAGCTGATGCTAGTGCTAACCAGCCGGACTGAAAGTGAATCCTGTGGCAGAGACGGATCTGACGGTCGGACAGGATGCCTTTCTCTGAGCTCTATTTTAACGTCGATAACGGCTACCTGGAGGGGCTGGTGAGAGGTTTTAAAGCTGGAATACTGTCGCAGGCGGATTATTTAAATCTCGTCCAGTGTGAGACGCTGGAAGGTGAGTTAAAACGGATAGCTAGCGGCTAATAGCTAGACGCCAGCTAATTCCACAAGCTAGCGCTTAACGCTAGTTAGCTGTTAAACGTTAGTGTCTGTTTTACTGTCGATATAAATCGTCCCAATTTCTGTTATAATCTAGTCGCCAAGCTCAACATCGATAACTGCCACACGTTAAGGTGAAATAATTTGAGACTGTGTTCGTCAAGCTTGCTGTCATATGTCTGTATCCTGCGTAGCTAGCTTAAACTAACCCAAGCAAGGGCCATTGCTGTTTATTGCTCACTTCCCAGTTTTATGGGAAGTGAAATTATAGTCAGAAGAGATTTTACAGTGTTCCTGTTAACATCGATGCTTCGAACAAATAACATTTTCTCTACCTTTTCTGTGACCATTCGGTTGACATCTTGCTAATTTCCTTATAGCAGACGCTTCTTGTGTTATGCTCACCTGCACAGAGCGGGCAGGGATGAATTCAGTTCAGTTACATTTCAGCGTCAAATTACAACACTCCCTTCAAAGTGTTTGATTAAAAGTTATTTTCCAAGAGAGACTTATGAACGTGAGACAGATTAGGACACAACCAAGACCAGGTAGCCACATTTCTAGTCAAGTTAGTAGTTGGGTTGAGAGACAGGAACAGCAACAAATGCAGGGGCACTGCAGCTGAAGGTTGGACCGCAAATCAGTTGAGAAATTGGTTTGAAAAGACAAAAAATATCTTGTCAGTGAAGTGCAAAATTCTATATAGAAAATAAAAGCTGCCGTACAACACTGCAAGTCTACATTTAACAATTCTTAAATAATCAAGTAATGTAACATTATGGGAAAACCTTCATACTGCTTTTTGTTGTATTAGCCACCATCTAAACAAAAAAACTTTATGTATAAAACTAGATTTATAGCCACACCTTTTTAGCAGTTGTAGTTTCAAACTTAAACCCTTAGAATAATAGAATCCTGACTAACTGTTTGTCCTGCAGACTTGAAGCTCCACCTGCAGAGCACAGACTATGGCAGCTTCTTGGCAAACGAGGCGTCTCCTCTCACCGTGTCCGTTATTGACGACAAGCTAAAGGAGAAGATGGTGGTGGAGTTTCGCCACATGAGAAACCAGTCGTATGAACCGCTGGCCAGCTTCATGGACTTCATCACGTAAGCTAAACCTATCGAGTTGAATTGAGTACGGACGTCTGTTAGCACAATTTCTGAATTTCATATTATTCATTAATTTAAAATTTGGCACTGTCATGTAAATAACAGTAGACACTGCAGTACTTTGAAGTACTGTAAAGTATTTGCCATTAATCGGTAAAGTAACATTTCTGTTCTATAAAGTATAACAGTGTAGAACACTGTGACAATCCCTCCCCTCCTTCCTTTGGGCTTTAGCTACAGTTATATGATCGATAACGTCATCCTGCTGATCACGGGCACTCTGCACCAGCGGGCCATCTCTGAGCTGGTGCCCAAGTGTCACCCGCTGGGCAGCTTTGAACAGATGGAGGCGGTCAACATTGCGCAGACCCCCGCCGAGCTCTACAATGCCATCCTTGTGGACACACCACTGGGTGAGTATCTGTATATGACCTTTCCAACATCATAATAATATTCAGGGGTTTTATGCAATAAGAACAGGCCCTCAAAAAAAACTTTATCACTCCCCTAAATCTAAAACTCAAATTGGTTCTCACAACGGTGGCTCTGCCCTTTCAAAGTTTATTAATTTTCTTTCTTTGGTTTCCTGTTTTTTAAAAAGAAAAAAAAAAGACTTGAGTCGCCTATAGTTTTGCTGAAAGTTGTCACCATCATTTGGTCAGGATAACTCTCACACACCTTCAGTCAGTGTAGCGTTTAGCTTTCACTTTTCAGAGCAGTAACATAATGTTTCTCTGTATGCGACACATTTGTAGTGACATCTGTGTATCGTACTTAAGATAGCTTTATACCTGCTCTGAATGGGCACCAGCCAGCAGGGGTGTAAAACCTGAATTGTGATGTCTTATGTTGAACAGGAGATGGCGCCAAAGCTGAGGAAAACACTAAATATTGATTTCTGTTTTTTTTTTTCTTTTCAATAGCTGCGTTCTTCCAGGACTGCATATCTGAGCAGGACTTGGATGAAATGAACATTGAAATCATTCGTAACACCCTTTACAAGGTAGAGTTTATTAATAACTGAGCTAAGCTTTATTTATACAGTGCATGTCATTCCAGGTGAAATCACAATGTGTTGCAAAAAGCATAATCTGTTCACATAAGCAAGTGAATAAATAAAATGACAGCAAAAAAGGCAACAATGTGACGGTAAAAGCTGAAACTCAGAAGTTAACTCAGTTAAAGAAACAGAAATTCAAAGACCATAATTACTCCAACAGAAGAAGAACAAGTCAAAAACCAATAAAAATTAAATAATTAAGATCAACAGTAGTCGAGCACAATTGTTCCAACCTAAACATTAATACTGATAAAGCAACGTGACCACTGTATAGATCTTTAACTCTCTGGCAGTTGTGTTCTAGTAGACAACTACAGATATTGTTGTAGCTCCTAATCTTTTCAGCGTTTGTCACAGAATAAACAGTTTTAATAGTCCTGTGGATGTCGGTCTGGAAGCTGAGGGCAGAGAAGTTGTGATTCTGTGAGAAATTGTCAGACTTCTAGCTTTCACTCGAATAACCAGGAGGTATTAAGTTGCAAGTTACCAATGTCCTGTGAACATCCCGTTAGTCTGCCAGTCTGGCCAAATCATTATGGGCAGAGAAACACAGAATATGGTAAAGCACGTGGTATTTTCTGACAGTTGATTTCGTATCAGTAGGAACAAGTTAACCAGTTTGTGCCCATGGGAGTCGGAGATATTCTTAATATTTAATGGAAGCATTAAAAGTAGTTGTTATATATCTGTGAAGGTTCTCAGTCATCCAGGTCATTGTAGTCTAAGGAGCTTGGAAAGAAAAGCATCTGGACTTCTGTAAGTAGCTTGAAGACGTTTCACCTCTCATCCCAGAAGCTTCTTCAGTTCTAGGGTCAAATGGTGGAGAGTCCCAGATTTAAGCCCTGTAGGATTGTGAGACAGTGTAGGACAAAGGACCCCCTGATGATCCTCTACCTAATCACAAGAGCCAAGGTGTGAAAACGGGTGTCGGTCACAATTCCTGAGGTCAGCTGACCTCAGGAAATCACATGATGGGGTGGGGCTAGGTTTCACAATGAGCTCACCCGAAACCTTGGCTGATTGTGACCTACACCCGTTTTCACACCTTGGCTCATGTGATTAGGTAGAGGATCATTAGGGGGTCCATTGTCCCTCTCGGTGGGTAACTCCCACAGAGCTTAAATCTGGGACTCTCCACCATTTGACCCTAGAACTGAAGAAGCTTCTCTGCTGAGAGGTGAAACGTCTTCAAGCTACTTAAAGAAGTCCAGACGCTTTTCTTTCCAAGCTCAGACTAGTTGTTACATAGTTTAAATGCAGAACTGGCATGAAATTGTTATGTATTTATGTAAAGTTGTCATGTAAAATACATTAAGTAGATTTTGTTCTCTCAGGCTTATCTGGAGGCTTTCTACAAGTTCTGCTCCAACTTGGGAGGAACGACTGCTGACACCATGTGTCCTATTCTGGAGGTGAGGCCTCAGTCTGATTTAGGAACCTGTCACTAGTCTTCCATCTGGTTCTCTGGGAGGTCTTTTATCACTGAGCAGGTTTGCTCACGAAGACACTGAAGCGTCTTTAACTTGACTCATCACTGTTCTTCTTCGCCTCTGTATCTGCAGTTTGAAGCTGACAGGAGAGCCTTCATCATCACCATCAACTCGTTTGGCACAGAGCTCTCCAAAGAGGACCGTGCCAAACTCTTTCCCCACTGTGGCAAGCTTTACCCAGAAGGCCTTGCTCAGCTGGCCCGTGCCGATGACTATGAGCAGGTCAAGGCTGTAGCTGATTTTTACCCTGTAAGTTCAGAAATGGCCTGCAGAATTCCCCATAGAAACATCATTGAACTCATATGTTTCAAGTTGTTTGCACTTTCATTTTCCAGTTTGTGCTTTGGTGTCTGTCATTGTTCATCGAGGTTCAATCTTTCAGTTTAACGTCTGTGTTAAAGCATAAACGTGTTCTTGCATCTTCAGGAGTACAAGCTGCTGTTTGAGGGCGCCGGTAGCAACCCGGGAGATAAAACCCTGGAGGACCGTTTCTTTGAGCATGAGGTGAAGCACATGCATCCCTCCCTCACAAAGACCTTTTTACACCCAGTATTAACCTCTGTTGTAATAATGTTGTAATAATCACAGACCTCTACAGTTGAACTAATTGTTCAAAGCTGTTATTAGTTCAAGCATGCTGACTTTAACTGTGCTGGATTAATGCAGGTTTGTCTGTATGTGTGGTTATTAGATTCATTTTCAGTGATTTGTTTTGCCTTCAGAATATTTTATACAGCAGAATTTCTTACATCCCAGTAAAGCCAGTACAGTCACGACATGGTGTGAGTGTGGCTGCGTCTCACTGCAACACTACACACATCCAACTATCTGACTGTGTGAGAGCCTTAACCGCCTCACACAGGTTGTCCATATTATTATCCAAACACCTCACATCCCCATGATGATTGCTGGAACAGCTCCAGCTCTGAAGCCCGTCATTTCTCCAAGCCAGGAAAGTAAAGGGGGAGAAAAAAATCTGACTGTCCAACTAGAACACTCCGATATCAGGTTTTGAGAACCCCAGAAATGCTCAAAATAAAGCCATTTGTTACCATTATTCACATTCTTTAATAATGAATCATGCCGCTTAACTGTGCAGCACCCCACATTGTGCATTACGTGTTATACTCCAAAGGACAGTGAGGAAAAACACATAAACCGATGTTAAACATGATACTTAGAGTTCCCGAAAGGTTGTTTCTGTCCACCTGGACGTAGCATTTCTCCCACTGAAAACGTCCAGATGAACAGAATCGGCCTTTGGGGATTTACTTACCTGGATGATCAAGCATGCATCAAGACGATACTTATGTTTACTACAAAAGATATTCATCTATTATTAAAATATGACAAATTAACAATGGTAAAGTGTGGCGCATTATGAAAACGTAGTGAGGACACATCGAGGTGTTCCCAGGCCACCCCAGGGAGATGATCCCTCCAGCGTGTCCTGGGTGTACCCCAGTGCCGCCTCCCGGTAGGACGTGCCTGGTCGGAACATCGTACCCAGAAGCGACTGCCTCAGCTGGCTCTACCCTGTGCTAAAGAAGAGCCCATCCATCCTTTGGAGATAGCTCTTTTCTTCCGCTTGTATCCGCGATCTTTCACCTTTAAAAGAGCTAACAGTAATAGTCTTAACAAGCCTAGATTAACAGAGTTATGTTGTTTCTCAACAATGAAGCTCCATCTTGTGGCAGACGCCTGCATAACATTTACTGGCATTGGGCGTCAATGTAAAACCATTAAACGACTGGTACGTCTGATACAGACTAGTGATGATTAATCGACTACTTTCTTCTGTAGGCAGGAAAGATGACTGCCACTCAGCCAATCAGTGCCACAATTGAAAAAAACCAACTGTGGTATTTACAACTTTGAGCATCTTCAAATAATGTCCTTTCTTACAATTATCATAGCGTTGTTACAGGATTGCTTTGCCTAAAGGAAAAATGAAAAAATGTGCATAATTGTCACTCAGACTAAGAACCTTTTACACTAGATTTTAACTCATTTCAGCTTTTGTTAGACAACATGGAGATTTGTGGTGTTTGGGATTTTGTGTTTAGTTTCCTGTGTGGAAGTCATGTAAAGTCGTTGACATGTGGGGCGGCTGTAGCTCCGGAGGTAGATCATCTACTGATCGGAAGGTTGACGGTTCGATCCCTGGCTCCCCCCAGTCTGCATGCTAAATGTTCTTGGGCAAGATATGAACCACAAGTTGCTCTCCGATGCATCCATCGGCGTGTGAATGTGTGTGAGCAGTAGTTAGACAGTGCTCATGTGAATGGGTGAATGTTGTACTCTGGCAGGTAGTGCTGTAGAAGAATCAGTCCATTTACCATTTCAGTTGAGTTGCAATGTGTGCAAAAAAAAAAAAAGTTTAGTCCAGCATCTTGAGTAAAGGAATACCTGACAAGCTCTGCAATGATGAGTATCTGAAATATGAATGAAAATGAAACTGAACTGCCAGTTTAGAAAAGATTGGGCTGAGCTAATAGAGAGATTGAAGTTGGATCCCTTTGTGTCAACCTTAACCACGTCTTTTGTTTTCATTTTTTATTCTTTGACGTCAGTACTAACCTTGTCTTTCCTCCTCCTTTGTGTTTGTAGGTGAAGCTGAATAAGCTGGCCTTCCTCAACCAGTTCCACTTCAGTGTTTTCTACGCCTACGTCAAGCTGAAGGAGCAAGAGTGCAGGAACATCGTCTGGATCGCTGAGTGCATCGCCCAGCGGCACCGCGCCAAGATCGACAACTACATTCCCATCTTCTAAGCCGTCTCCTTCCCACCATCATTTCATTCAGTTGTTTTTTTTGTTCCCCACAGTCGCAGCCTGGTGTTAAAGGCCCAGATGGTTTGATGCTCAAGTCCCACTTTCTTCACTCGTATGTGTAAATTGGTTTTCAACAGTTGCTGTTGTGTGCATTCCTTTCTTGCTTGTCAAGTTAAATGATCCAACACACAAAAATACAACTGAAGGATGTACTGTAGTTTGGGGGGGGGGGGGTTGTATAATAGAAAAAAATGACATGATTCTGGTTCGTCAGAGCGACGTCTTTGTTTAAAGTTATTTGACTTTCAAACACTTGCTTCCAGTCCTTGTGTTATGTTGCACACGGCAGCTGTTTTTTTTGTTTTGTTTTGTTTTTTTAAAAACAGCAGTGGAAGAATTTGCAATTCAATATGACCAGAAACCAAGGACACGGTACGTTGGCTCAGCCTGTGCAGCTCCAAGTGGTGAAACATGAAAACATCCCTCCAGGTTGTCTTTACTGTGGATTTCTGTTGGTAGTGCTACGTTTTCTCAGCATGTTTGCTCGTCAGTGTGATTTTCTGTCAAAACCAATGAGTGAAATGTGTGAGGCCCTCCTGGTTTGTTGTCTAAATATATCCTAAAATATTGAAAATGAAACGGCTGAACAGGAACTTCTGTGCTCAGTGTTCCTGCTCCAGCATGAAGATTCTGTGAATAAAGTGGAATGAGTCCGTATCCGGGGCGTATGGATAACAGACGTCATGTTTAAAGTATACAAAGATATATAGATATTTAATGATGACTATCTGATTTTTGTTTTCTCCTGCTGTAAAGGATTTATTACTGTTTTCGTCTGTTATTTGTGAAATGTGTATTGTAAATGTGACAGAGTAATAAACAGACTAATGCAGGCCTGAATGTCTCGAAGAACCGTGACATTATTTTGAGTTTTTAAATCCGGATAGAATTTATGGAAGTCATGAAATTTTCTGCTTCTTCACTGGATTTTGGATCGAAATAATGCAGTTTGTACTTATCATTAACTTAAAAGATGTGTGTGTGTGTGTGTGTATATATAAATATATGTATATGTATATATATGTATATATATGTATATGTATATATTTATGTATATATATGTATATATATGTATGTGTATATATATTTATGTATATATATGTATGTATATATATATATATATATATATATATATGTGTGTATATATGTATATGTATATATATATGTCTGTGTGTATATATGTGTGTATATATATATATATGTATATATATGTGTGTGTGTGTGTGTGTATGTATATATTAGGGGTGCAACAATACTCGTATCGGTATTAAACCGTTCGATACAGTGCTTTTGGTTCGGTACGCATGTGCATCGAACAATACAAAATGTTTTATTTATTTTATCAACTTTTCTTCTGACAATGCTGTCTGTGTTGAGAGCTCAGTGGATCTGCGTTCGACTACTCCACCTAGGCTGCACTGTCGAGTGCAGATCCACTGAGCGCAGCGCAAGCTAGCGAGACAGAAGCTAAGCTCGTTGCAACATGGCAACTGCCTCAACGCTACCCGAAACTGAACCTCCCCCACCCTCATTCAGATCTGGCGTTTGGAACTATTTTGGTCTTCATGTGAAGTATCACCCTGAAGGTAAGCGCGTCATGGACAAAAGTAAAACAGTATGTCGGATGTGCCACGCAATGCTCAATTGGTGGGAACTAGTGCGTTAGCGCAGTTAGCTTGTTAACGTGTTGACGCCGTCCAGCCCCACGCACGGGGTGATCCGCGGTAACTCGTTAATGGAGATTTGCCGCGTTATGGCGTTAATGTCATTTTAACGAGATTAACGCTGACAGCACTAGTGGGAACACAACGAATATGACTGCACATTTACGCCGACATCTCCCTAGTGCAAAGACAAGTGGAAGCAGACAAAAACAACAAGCATGCTACAAACTTTACCTGAGTCATTTAGACAGCCGTTAGCACATGATTCTCCTTATGGGGACCTGATATGTTTAATATGCTGCTGAGAGTATACCCCAGAAGAAGCATATAGTATAGCTTTTATTTTGGAAAGAGACATTTCTCTGTAATAAACTCTCTTTTCCAAAGATGAGTGATTTCTCGATCAGATAGATTTATTTATTTTTTATTATTTTATTGTTTCAGCAACACGGAGCGGTTGTCAGCCACCTCCTGTACATGGATGACATCAAGCTGTATGCCAAGAGTGAACGAGACATCGATTCACTGATACACACTACCAGGCTATACAGTAATGACATTGGAATGTCGTTCGGACTGGAGAAGTGTAGTCGGATGGTTACAAAGAGAGGGAAGGTAGTCAGAACTGAGGGGATCAAGCTACCAGAAGGCAACATTGCAGACATAGAGGACAGTTACAAGTACCTGGGGATCCTGCAGGCGAATGGGAACCATGAAGAGGCCGCTAGGAAAGCTGCAACCACCAAGTACCTGCAGAGGGTCAGGCAAGTCCTGAGGAGTCAGCTGAACGGTAAGAACAAGATCCGGGCCATCAACACCTACGCCCTGCCCGTGATCAGGTACCCTGCTGGGGTAATAGGCTGGCCAAAGGAGGAGATAGAAGCCACTGACATAAAGACAAGAAAGCTCCTTACCATGCATGGAGGGTTTCACCCCAAGTCCAGCACCCTGAGGCTGTACGCTAAGCGGAAGGAAGGAGGCCGGGGACTGGTGAGTGTCAGCACCACAGTCCAGGATGAGACAAGAAACATCCACGAATACATCACGAAGATGGCCCCAACTGACCGAGTGCTCAGTGAATACCTCAGGCAGCAGAAACCCAAGAAAGAGGAGGAAGGCGAGGAACCATCATGGAAGGACAGGCCCCTGCACGGTATGTACCACCGGCAGATAGAGGAGGTGGCTGATATCCAGAAATCCTACCAGTGGCTGGACAAAGCTGGACTGAAAGACAGCACGGAGGCACTAATCATGGCAGCACAAGAACAAGCTCTGAGTACAAGATCCATAGAGGCTGGGGTCTATCACACCAGGCAAGACCCCAGGTGCAGGCTGTGTAAAGATGCCCCTGAGACAATCCAGCACATCACAGCAGGGTGCAAGATGCTAGCAGGCAAGGCATACATGGAACGCCATAACCAAGTGGCCGGCATAGTGTACAGGAACATCTTTGCCGAGTATAACCTGGAAGTCCCGAGGTCAAAATGGAAGACGCCCCCAAGGGTGGTGGAGAATGACCGAGCTAAGATCCTGTGGGACTTCCAGATACAGACGGACAAAATGGTGGTGGCTAACCAACCGGACATAGTGGTGGTAGACAAACAGGAGAAGACGGCTGTAGTGATCGATGTAGCGGTTCCGAATGACAGCAATATCAGGAAGAAGGAACACGAGAAGCTGGAGAAATACCAAGGGCTCAGAGAAGAGCTCGAGAGGATGTGGAGGGTGAAGGTAACGGTGGTCCCCGTGGTAATCGGAGTACTCGGTGCGGTGACTCCCAAGATAGGCGAGTGACTCCAGCAGATCCCGGGAACAACATCGGAGAGCTCTGTCCAGAAGAGCGCAGTCCTGGGAACAGCTAAGATACTGCGCAGGACCCTCAAGCTCCCAGGCCTCTGGTAGAGGACCCGAGCTTGAAGGATAAACCGCCCACAGGGGCGAGTGGGTGTTTTTTTTTTTTTTTTTTTATGTGTGTGTTTATATGTGTATATGTATATATATGTATATATAATACAGGTGATGCTGTTTAACTGATTCAGACTGAGAATCTTGTTTTTGGAAGGTGTTATTTACTTTGACTTGTTACACCTAAATTGAAATTTCTGCTTACTGTAGACCTAAATGTGTCCAATTGTCACAGGCTGCGTCCTGTTAGGATTAATTGTGTCTAATCAGGCTGTTTAGCTCCAGCTGTTGTATAGACAGTCTGCAGGTTCCCACATTTAAGAGCTTCTGTTGCACTGAGACGAACCAAACCACTGAAATGCATTCAGCTATGACCTTACAGCTTAAAACCAAAGCACAACTCTTTGACCTGCATTGCTCTGTTGGTCTGACTGACTGGGACATGGACAAGGAGCTGAAACTGGCTACAACCACTGACCAGTTATATCATGGTGATGGATTTTATTTTCTCCAGTAGTGTTTGCTCTTTATTCTGTCATATGGATGAGCAGTTTGTAATTTGTTCTGAAATAGCGAGTCAATCTGAAGATCAGACGGTGTGTATTTTGTCATTGTGTGTGTGTGTGTGTGTGTGTGTGTGTGTGTGTGTGTGTGTGTGTGTGTGTGTGTGTGTGTGTGTGTCTGACAGATGACAAAGTGAGTGATCAGTATGTGGTCCAGAGGCCTTCTGTAAGAACGTCAAAAAGGAAAGATGAATTTATCTGGTACGATAGAACATCAGGTGAGCTGCATCAAGTCCCACTCCATAACTCAGCACTGAACGACTCCATACAATCAATCTGTGTTTCTTAGTTTGCCTTTGAAAAATGTGGTTTGTGTAGTGTTTGAAAGAAATGGCAAACAGTCAGTTTAGGACACACGTTGGGCTGCTTAACACACTGAAGTGTGTGATTTGATTGAAATCCTTTGATTTATTTTCTACCTTAAAGCATGTTTCTTGTATTTATTTCTTCTAATACACAAGGATGCAGTTCTGTCACCGTACTGAAATTATTTGGTGAGCTTTGTGTTTGCCACTACAGTGCTGTATGCGTGTGCTTGAGTGTTGCATGCTCAGCTTTGGTAGCCTACCAGTATGCATTTGCATCCTTCCTTTATCGTGCCAGTGCACAGTGACAGACAAACACATGCCTGCTTGTCAAAACTTTGCTCCACCACTCTGCTTTCTAATGCTTCTTTTTGTGTGTGTGCGTGTGTGTGTGCGTGCAGTCACTGTGAAAGGAGGGAAACTGTTACAAAGAATGTGGTTTTTAATGTCTTGTCGTGTGGATGCTCGTTTTCAGACACTTTTGCCTCTGATTTTTATGCTTCTGGCTTCATGTGTTGGAGAAATGATTCTTAAGTGATCACTGTAGCAAACTGAATATTTCTGTGCATCAGATACTTTTGTGAAACCAAACCTGTGGCTGCTGGTGAATCCCAGCATTGCCTGCCCGATCCAGTACAACGAGATTAATGCTGACGTGGGGCCTGTGTGCGAACCTGCTGAGAAAAGCCAAACTGGGCTCCTGGAGACCCGATGTCCCCTGACAGCAGAGCTCCAGGTGTTTTCCTGCCATGATGCTCCTCTCCAGGGGGAGCTGTTGCAATCAGTTTCCTCTGAGTACACGGTACACACTAACCGCTCACAGCCACTCTATTATGCATCGCCTGTTTCTGTTTGCAGCGGTGAACTTCAGCTTACTTTGTTAGAGTGCTGGGTGTTTGTGCAGAGTCTCAGTGAACACTTCATTTATTTTCTGGATTTGACATGTGAGCGTAGGATTGAACATTTGTGTTCATGGGCTATCCCAAGGCATTCATTAAAGACCAAACGCATTACCACTGACCAATAAACATCACAGGCCCAGTCTTTCATTATTTGGTGTAACTAATCAATAAGTGACTTCAGTCTCTACATACATCTTTTACATTTATTTAAATACACGTTTAGAACACTGCATTTAAAAATCCTGTAATGATTGAAACAACCTGTATCTGTCAATCTGACCATCACTGATGATTAGGTCAAGAATGATGTCATCTCCTGTCAACCCGTCAAGAGCAGACGTAAGGCGAGGACCATAAAGCCCAGGGTGAGAACAATAGCTTTTTCCTTCAGTGGGATGCAGGCAGCTCATTACTCGCTGTTTTTGAAAAGTCTTGAACCCTTTTTTCCTCAGACTTTTGTCCAAATGAATTAAAACGAGAACATTTTCAATTATAGCTACAGTGTTTTGGAGGAATTTAATGAATTAACCCAAACTAAAACAAATTAGGATTTGGTGTAAAATGTAATTTAACTGAGACGAGGTCAATGACGTGGCTGCGTATAAACGGGCATCTTGGAGAGACAGTTTGCTTAGTCCCAATAAAACTGCATCTACATATTCTGGAATAATTGGGCAAATGCCGTAGACACTCAATGTTTCTCTTTATTGTCATTATTCTAGTTGCTCCGTTCTTTGGTTTTTGTGCGTGTTCAAATTTTAAACTGTTCCACTAATGCCAGCCTTTCTCGTGTGTGTGTGTGTGTGTGTGTGTGTGTGTGTGTGTGTGTGTGTGTGTGGACGGGTATTAACATCTTCATGGGGACCAAAAATTGGTAGTTTACTATACTTGTGGGGACAAACAGCCCTTGTGGGGACCAAAATCCCGGTCCCCATGAGTTTGAAGGCATTTTTGAGCCTCAAAATGTGGTTTTAGTGTCAGGGTTACAATTAGGTTATGGTTAGGTTTAGGGTAAGGGTCAGGGTTAGGCATTCATTTTTGATGGTTAGGGTAAGGGGCTAGGGAAAGCATTGTGTCAATGAAATGTCCCCACAAGGATATAAATACACACGTGTGTGTGTGTGTGTGTGTGTGTGTGTGTGTGTCATAATCATGAAGCTTTAAATGCATGTTTTTTGGGTTCCCCCCCCCCCCCCATTTAAGTGAATGGAGAACATGAGAAGTGTGGCCGCCTGTTTAACTCGATGGCATGAGCCTCGCTTTAGCTCACTGAGATGAGCAGGCGTCTTGAGACCGGGCAGTGGGAGTTCGGATCGTATCCATGGCAGCATGTTTTCTGCAGACAGTTTAACGTCTTTGGCTGTTTTCAGCAGACGATTTCCTATAAACATTCATTCACCGTGCAATTTTGCAGGAAATGCAGTTTTTTTTCTAGTTTTAAAATATTCCTCAATAAAAACCTGAAGAATATTTATTATCTTTAATAGAATATAAAAAGATTCCAAATCCGGAAATCTCTACATGCAAGGCTGAAAATCAATTTTGGCTGGTCGTGATCTTTATGCTCTCACTGCATTTAAAAACAGTTATGATTCTGTCATGGAAAGCACTGCTCGGGCTCAGATCATTTCAAGAAAATTTGTTATAGGAGAAATTTATTTTGAGTGAAGAAAAGCTAATTTGAGTGAGCAAAATTCATTGCTGCGTGCAAAAACTGTATTTCAGTGTTTGCTATTATACACACACAGTAGCAGCCCCTCTCGCTCAGTTTTTGCATTTGCGCTTGCTCGCAATGTGTTGCTCGCGCTCTCAACATTTCTGCCCGTGCGCATTCAACTCTTTCTGCACACCGTTATATTTGTGCCACAAAACCAGCCAATCACAGACTCGGATGCAAAAAAATCTGATTGGCTGTTTTGGTATCCAATCAGCTCGAAATGACGAAATGCAATATCCCAGAATGCATTTCAGAGACGCAGTTCATTTAGAATGGGGTTTGTGAGTGCTGCCTTTCAAGTGTGTGAATGTTAAAATTGCTTCAATGTGAATGGGCTTTTTTTTTTTTTTTTTTTTTTATATTAGTGTGTTTTAAAATATTTCAGGACAATAAGCCTCTTAAACCAGGCTGCTGGCCCCGTCCACCAGTGAATTACTGCATCCTCATTGCCTTGGCACTCAAGAGCAGCCATACAGGGAGCCTCAAAGTCCAGCAGATTTACAATTTCACCAGGTTAGGATTTGATTTTCTAATTGCCCACAAGGTTACTTCATCTTGCATGCTAAATGAAACACCTGATCAGGCATGATTAGGTCTTTCAAAACATCAGATGGGTCCCTTTTCATTCCAAAGTTATGTTTGAACTGGATAAAACTTCTGTACTTTCTGATGTGACTCTCTGCCCGTTCCCAGAGAGCACTTCCCATTTTTTCAGACGGCTCCAGACGGCTGGAAGAACACTATCCGACACAACTTGTGTTTCAACAGCAGTTTCCGCAAAACTTGCAACCAGTTGTGCAGAGATGGCAAGAGGAAGTCATGTTTTTGGCACCTTACTTTAGATGGCCAGCGGCGCCTTAAGGATGAGATCCACATGCTGACAGGAGACTATTTAAAGCAGCTGGAGAAGAGCATGTCCCACCCAGGTAAATGGAAAGCAATCTTAATGTGAGGAAAGCTCATAGCTCCAGTTTACTGTCAGAACTGGTAAGATAATGGCAAGGAATTCAGTTTAGTACCACATATGTAAAGAAATGGCTTTGGAATAAAACTCATTTTGAAGTGTAGAATTCAGTGTGAGGTGCTGTTGGTTTGCAACAAATAACTGCTTTCTTTTTGTTTCAGATATAATTCGGAGCTTATTTCCTATGTGATTTCAGTTAAAGGGGGAAATGTGCATTAAACAGTAGCACAATAAAGTGTGGTGTAAAAGATCCATCTGATGCAGTGTTCATTAGTCTAAATTTATTAATCTGTCTTCTTAAATGTTTTTTACACACACACACACACACAGCTGAGCATCACCCTTGATCAAAGACTGCATTTCAGCAGTGTGCAGCAACCTGCTGAAACAGTGGTACTTGTTGAAGCAATGCCCACATGAACAGCAGGACCCTATGTTTCCCAGCAGATTATTGAGCATCCCACTGGCTCGTCTTGCCTTCCTGTAGTTTTATTTTACTGGTACATTTAGTTTGTTTGTTTGTTTTGTTTTTTTTTCTCGAGATGCTGCAATTTCCAGAGAAATGCCTAAACATAGGCTCATGATACAAAGACTACATTCAACTTGTCTGTTTTCTTTTGCAAGAAGTTTGTCCTTATGTAAATCTTTCCTTCATTTGACAACAGTCAAATACTTTCTGCATATGTGCCAACCATCAGCTGTGAGTCAGTGCATATGTACACATTTCTGCTAGTCAAATCAGTGTTGTCATATATGAAATTTAAGTTGTGAAACACTCAGTTTGATGTTGGCTGCTCATCGGGCAGCAGCAGGTATTTCTTAAACACTGGAGCATCCCACTCTGCAAAAAAGGCAACATGAGGCATCAGAGCAGGTAGGTGCACCAACTATGCACTATGACTGTTACTTAACCCTCTGGGTTTGTTCAAAATCACGACCCTTTCAGCTTGTTCATGGCCACCAACAGATTAGGTCTGTAATTTTTATTATTTTTATGTTTTATTATTTGTTTTGGTTTATTTTGACTTTTTTTTTCTGCATAAAGCTTTTAAGTAACTTTAGTTCTTTTCATAAATATAAAATAGTTATTACTCTTTGAAGTTTTAACCCTTTAAACACCAGTTTGTTTGTCCACTGCACTAGCTGGAAGACAACCTCAAATCTCGCAACTTTATATAATTGCATTGCTACTGAAATTTCTTGTATTATTAATAGTAGAGTCTGGGGCATGTAATTGATTCACATCAACATTGATTATAATGCATTGTTATTTTTGTGCAGGGAGAGCAAAATTGCCAAAAAGAAAATCACAAATGGTGTGTTAGTGGCCAGAAAGGCAATTTAATGACCAAATAACCACTGAAATGACCAATAAAATGATCAAAATTTATATTCCAGTGTGTGTGCGTCTGTGTGCACCCTCATTAGCAGCAAGATGTGGTAACCACAGAGTGGTTTTTGTAGGCACACTTTCTACACCTGGTGCAAGGGGCTGCTGTTCCAATCCTGGAGGTGCACCTTCTCATTTCGTTGATGGGGTGTGGGTCACACTCTAGTTCAGACTACTGTATCTTGAGATCAATGGCAGAAGTGGCTGAGAATCAGGGACAAGGGTGTCTTGCAGTTGTTGAGGTTACCAGCATGTGCCCCAGCTCTCCCAGGATCACTCTTCATTTGTAGGTTGTAGAGGACTCCCACTTCAGTGAAGTTGTTTCGGGCGGGACAAAGACATCGTATCCCAAGACATCCAGGAGATTAGAGAAAAGAGCCATCAGTTTTCCTTCAACAACTCGAGGTGCCAACATCCTCTCTAAGTTATCCAAGCAATATTTGTGCCTATTGTAGTCCAGGATTGCTTCTTGCTTTCACGCATCCTTTATTCCCCATCACTGACTGGTTCCCTGTTGCTGTCAAAAGAAGCAACACACATGCCGTTGCTTTGGCATGTGGGATATCGCCGTGGTAGTTTTGGTGAAGCCAAAGACAGACAACAAAGTCTTCCTCTGTTGCAACTGGAGGAGCTGGGGAGGAAGCTCTGGGTTGTTTCCCCTGTGCCAGTTTTCATCTGAGGAGTTCCTCTGCCAAGGTGACCAAAGGAAAGACGTTGTCCTCGGAGCTCCTCCGTCAGTTGGAGTCTGAACCCCTTTCCCTTTTTTACTTCCTGAGAACTTCCAGTGTTTTCATCCAACATGCTATGTATTGCTTTATCCTGGTGTAGGCTTTATCTCCACTTCATCTATAATCCTCCAATCCTCACACCTTCGCCTCCCGTGCAGGTTTGTAAGGGTGCACAGCAGCTAAAAGATCTCCTTTGTTATAAAAAAAAGTCAAAAGTAGATCTCAGGCTGCTAGTGCAGGGAACTGCATACAGGGTGACCCCTGGTTTGATACCAGTGGGTACTGGATTGTAGAGCAGTCTCTCTTCAGTAGTGGGACCCACATGGTTTTCCTTTCATGAGAGATCCACTCAGTTGCCGGCTCCTCGGTCTCAGAAAATGCTCCTATGTTCTTTTCCATCAGCTGCTCGGCCTCCACCTCCATGCCCCCCAACCCCAATCCTCCCCCAAAGAAGAGGATTCAGGCACTGGCTAGAACTCAACATCAGTGGTGATGCAGTCAGCCTCTTTGAAGATTGTCCCCTCATCTTCTGGAGAGGTGGTTTCTTCATCTTGGGCAGATGTCTTTTCTTCAAGGGCAGAGGACTGCTTGCTGTCCTTGCTCTCTGACCAGATAGGCAGTGCTTGAAGCAGTGATGATCTAATTGCCATATTGCCAGAATAAATGATCCGGAAGCTGTTAGGCTTACTTACAGCAGTAGCACTGTCTGCATCTGCATAAACTCCAGGACACGTTTACAAACAGTGTTTGTTGTTGTTTGCGCTGCAGCTGCAGCTGCAGGTTTGAACTCTGCAAAATGTCCTGTGACTGGGTTTTTTTGTTTTTGTTTCTAGAGTTAATATTTTGGGTATGGTATCTTTTTATGAAAAATAAAAGAGTAAAGGTGCTTTTAACATGTGCTTCAAAGCTAAGTTTGACTGGGAACCTCAAAACTCAGAAGCAAAATGTATCTCAGGCCTTTGGCCTGGAATCAATACTGTCATGTGTGTTTGTAAGCGTGCATGCTTTGAACCTTCTATTGCTCCAAGTCACTTCGCCACGCGAAGCTTAAGACCTTTAATAGACTGAGCATCAACTCTCTATAGGCACAATCCTGCAATGTGTGTATAAAATGATTATAGCTGCACCTGTAATGAAAATGTTCATATGTGATTATGATAACACCTGTAATACAAGTTTTAACGTAATACCAACAGTTTCAATAAATGCTCTGATGAAATGATGATTAATGCAATGGTAATGATGATGGTTATGAATAGTAGCAGTAAAATATTTCCCTCATCTCCACAATATCCTGCATCCACAGAAATTCACTGCAGCCTATGTAATATTTGATGCGTCATTATTTATTCCAGTCTATCTTGCAAATACATGTTTGTGCTGCAATTTCATGCACAAACACAAACTATTAGATCCTTAAGATCAAACCTATGTCAAATTGCTTCATTATTTTGGTCCATTGGAGTGTGGTAAGCCATCAAAGGCTGCTACTAGAAACTAGGAATATGACATGAAATTGCTTGTTTGTCCAAAAATGGGTAAATGATGTAATTTGGTAAAATTACATCATTTATGGTTGAAAAAAGAAAAGTGAAGTGGCCACAAATGGCCAGGATAGAGCCCAGAGGGTTAACTAGAGGTTTAATTCTCTTCTAGATGAGCAATTAAAATGAAGCACAGCCAAAAAGGCTTAATGCTCTCTATACAACAGAATTTGTCTGACAGTGAAGAGCATCTTGTCTGGAACCTTCATTCTCCTCCTCATCAGCACGACTGTGTCTGGACTGGGATCAGTGGTGTCAAGGCAATACTGGCACATCCTCAGTCATTGCACTTGGCAGGAGGCCCAGAGCTACTGTAGAGGGAAGGATAGGCTTTCATTTATTTAAATCTCTTGGCTCTTGACGAAGCCAGTCGCACTTTTCCCCTCTCCCTTTCCCTTATCTTCCCTGCTTAGATTCTTGTGTCCTTGTCTAATCTTGTCTACTTTCTACTCTTGCCCTGGAACACTCTCTCATAGTCTGTTCTCTAAAGCCTAAAAGAGGAATTATGGTTTTGATCAACTGGTCCCTGAATGCAATTGACACCCTCTTCTCAACGAGAAGCCTAGGCTCGGGTGAGCCGGAGTGTCCTGGAGGGACGTTCCCTGCTGGATACACGATGGACGGGTGGCATAACTGGACGGTCGTGTGCCTGGCGGGACTGTCGATCGAGGACATTGAAGACATCTACCTGTTTGAACCATGATAACAGGGTTCTTGCTGATCGGAGCTGGCTTGGCCCTGGCTTATAGAAGATTAAAGAAAGCGGAATCGGCTGTTCAAACCCCACAAGGCTGCCCGCTGGGATTGAAGCAATAGGACGGGTCGTGACTTCTCAAAATGGGCTCATTGAATGCAGCACGGATAAGATCTTGGAGAAGCTTAAGGGCTGCTGTGAGAACTCAGACTAAGACCTCTGAGTGAAAATTGGATAAAATCTCGGAGAAGCTCACGGCGGTCGTGAGTTCTCAGAAATTGCTCTTTGAAAGCAAGATTGATAACATCTCTGAGAAACTCACGGCTCTCCAATGAGAGATTGAGAGACCAGTGTCAGACTGCTAGAACAGCTTTGAAATTCACATGAGTTGTTCGCACTAAAGGAAAAACCACCATTTCATGCGGATACCATTTTGGCACCAGCTGTGGTCTCAAGGCTGGAGCTGAACAAAACAAATTCTCACCCTGATAACAGACGGTATTTAGACTGTTCCTCCCCCTACGCAAGGCCACCTGGGTCGGCTGGAACACTGTTTACTTAGCCTGGCAGGGCGAAGGACACTCTCTCAGCTAAACTCAGGACACACACACGCATACACATACACACTCATCCCCCCCCCCGGTTCGACTGGACCAGCGCAGACATGCTGCAGGACTGCATGCGCTGTCTACACCGGCTCTCTCTTACCCTTACCCACCCCTGTTGCCTGTCTTGGGTTTCTATTGTGTATTGACAGTCATGTGCTTTTTGTGCCAGGGAGTTTTTTCTGTTCTCAAACTGTTCTCCCATTAGGAGCTCAGTCTGAGGGGTTTTTTTTCCCCCTTATCAGCCTACCTCTCTGACATGTCTTCCCAATGTGATGTTTGTGTAAAGTTTGGTCAGAAGGTTCCTTTGTAAGTGCGCATGTGCCATTAGCGTGAGCCTGCTGTAACCAATAATTTCCTTCAGGATTAATAAAGTATTTTGATTCTGATAGTCCTACTTTCTGAAGCTCTTAAGTCAAAATGACACGTTATGATTTGGTTATTCTGTGGGTAATTACTCTAAATTGAACCCAGTACTGTATTTCACTTCATCAGAATAAGAAGAAAGTGTACAGGAATAATGCTCAACCTTAAAGTGGAAATAAAACACTATAAACATATGAAGGCCAGTTTACACCATGAAGCCCTACTCTCAAAAACTGATACAGATGTAACTCTGTAGTCAGATTTAGGAACCTAGAGACAACCTAGTCCTGATAAAGGAGAACAAAACCTGGGAGGAGGAACACTGCAGAGCCCTCCGTTCACCCACCAACAGACCTAACCACTATGACTTGGTCAGCGTACAGCCTGAAGACTATGATTATGTGATGAATAAGGTGTTGGAGGCCAACACTGAGGAGGTGGATTCAAATTCAGTGACTCATGAATGTAATGTTTACATGAGACTTGCTTTCATGGATAAAGTGAGAACATGCAGCCAACATCTAAGCACGGAAGAATCAAATCAATCAGAATCAGTGAAACCCATGCAGAACGCTATTTGTATGCATGATGTGCATGGCTATATTTAACCTTATTTGCAGCTGAAGGGAGAAAGTCGGCTGAAGGCAACAGCCTTCTGGCATTTGTGACTCTAATAACATATTACGGAAAATGGTTTTTAAGCTGCAGGAGATTATTCTGTTGCCAAACTCTGAAATAATTGACAGTGAATATGTCCATACATTTTCACTAGCTGCTTCTTCCCCTAGGTGTAGACAGGCCTGTATTTCCTGGCTGGTGAATGGCACAGATATTTTGTACTCTGAGCTGCTTCTCTGCCCCATAATGGTGCAGCACTCCAGTTTCCCATTCCCTCATTACTCCTCTGTATATTTAGGCCTTTTGTTTGCCTTTGCCCTTTTTCGCGTCGTCCCTCTTCATGCTGTGTTAGGTTCCAAGTGTAAGTTTCTTAGTTCCGTGGTTCCTGTTACCAGTTTTGTTTCGAGTTTTGCATTTGAGGTTTTGGTTTAGACTGTTCTCTATGCAGAGTTTTTTCCCAGCAATAAAGCTGCGCTTTAAGTTTAACCTCCCGTCTATGAGTCCTGCGTTTGGGTCCAATCCTACCTGCCACACAGCTGAAACATGACAATCATGACATGGCAGTTTCCAGGTGACAGCAAGCTTAGAGGCTTGGTGGTTCTGGTCTTTCTAACCACATTTCTCTCATCTGAGGGTGACAGTTTGGGTCTTCTCCCAGAACCTGTTGGTCTGAATAACTCCTTATTTTATTTATCTTATGTTTTTATCTTTGTGTTGTACAATTGTTTAAACTGATGAATGGAATCCATGGTTATTTAGAAATGGATGAATTGTTACTGTTCATTTATGAGCATGTCAAAATATGAACATATTATTTTGCATAAGAGAGGTCTGACTTTCACCTAGTCCTGTTTTTAAGTGCTCTGTGGGCTTTGTTCATGGTGTGAACAGTGTTGCTAAACAAAGAGATAATTTGCTGTACAGAGATGGATTTGAAGAAAAGAACAGTGTGTGACTGGTGCACAGTAAAAAGTTAAACAGAATACTGTCAGGATGGAAATCAGTCAGACACCTGTTCACATCTGGTTCATATCAGGTGAAAAAAATACCTATACACCTTGTGTCATCATTTTGATTGATGACCCTAGCCTTGACCTTTTGACCCCACCGGAAGTACTCCGGAAGTGTGTAATATGATCCATAAGCGCGACACCTGTTGCGACACCTGTTGTGAAAAAAAAAAAGTTTTCTTCTTTAGAGGGAGGGGGGTCTGTGGAGGGAGGAGAATAAAAACAGAGAGGGCGGCGCACACTTTTGTATGACACAGACACAAGATGGACCCTTTCATTCTGCAGCCCTGCGTTCCTCTGTACTTGGACGGGGAAGAGATCTGCTCTCCCGAGGCCGTAAGCATGGGAGGCAGCAGCGGCGACTGGTCCTCGTCGATTATCAGCGACACTCCCGTCACCGTCTACAGTAACAGATCAGAAGCAACCGATGCTCCGCGGAAAGAAGGGAGAAATAAGAACATCTTCATGTTCCGCAGCCAGATACCGGCTCCGAGGAGCTTGCGGGGAGAATGGCCTCTGCCTATTGAGGGGTGTGGAAAGTGGGGCTACGTCTTCAAATACAACATATTTACTATTGAAGGCCTCAATCCTGACCTTTTGACCCTACCAGAAATACTCCGGAAGTGTCTAGTCATTTTCAGACTTGTGCAACATGTTCCATAAGCGTGAGGGGAGGGGTATGGTTCCTGGGGGGGATCAGAGAGGGAGGGGGGATCCTGAAGCATAGGGGTGATGCAGCTGTTGAGTCAGTGCTGTATAGAGAGACAGAGCGGCAGTTAGTTTTCCACAGACAGCAGTTTGAATTCTGTTTAAATATTATGACAATTTTCTCAATAAAGAACTATTTCTTTTTTACAATAGCGGATGTATTTTACTTTCTTAAGTTGCACCGGCGCTTGTAATGAAAAAAGAGTGACTTCCTATTGCCTGTAGAGAACCATTTCTTTTAATAGTATTTTACTTTCTTATAATACAGACGTGATAAAAAACCTTTAAGATTATCAGCCTAGTAACAAAATGCATTTTTATAGAGAGGGGTGGAGGCAGGCGCTTGTAAGGAAAAAGAACTTTCTATCCGCTCGCAACCTACAGGCTGCCCACTTCGTATGTGTAAAAAAAAAAAAAAAAAAAAAAAAAAAAAGAATATCCCTTAGAGGAAACTTACTTAAACAATTAAAAACACCCTCGGATGTGCTACTTTTCTTTTTGAGAGTCCCTTTTACAACAGACTGAAAAACAAACCATAAAAGATAATTGCCGAGGCAGGCGGTCTTGTTTCACTCACTCACACACACACACACACACACACACACACACACACACACACACACACACACACACACACACACCGCGGGTCAAGGAGGAGTGAGACAGCAGATATCAGTTTTTCTCAATGCTTATAACCTATAACGCGTCCAAAAAAATATTATTATTATTATTAAAACACCTATATGAGGTATGTTTTGTGCAGCCCGCTCCTTGTCAGATCAAAGTAAAGAGTTTTTCTTCATTATTTTGAGCTACTTTTACAGCAGGTTTTTCTCAATAGACGGAAAATGATCTTGTACTACGCACACTAAGGAGTCAACAACCAATATTATCATCTCTCATTGCTTGTAACGCGGTAAATAATTTCATACATCTCCCCATAAAATAACCCTTAGTGGAAAAAAGCTCATATTCAAATAAGTTTATTAAAGCACCCCCCTCTGTGGGAAAAGAGTTCTTTTCTCAGAGTCAAGTTTACAACAGGAGGCGAGTTTTGTCAACAGGAGGCGAGTTTTGTCATGAGCAAGAACGAGCGCAGACAACTGTTGCCCATAAAGTAAAACAAAATATCCTCCTCTAAGTTGTATTTTACCGCCGGAGAATGTGGAAAACAGACAACCCTCACAAGAAAGCACCCAAAAAAGGAAATTGGACACCCCAACTTTCTTTCCCCCCTCTCCCGACTGCACACACACACACATGTGTGTATTTATATCCTTGTGGGGACATTTCATTGACACAATGCTTTCCCTAGCCCCTTACCCTAACCCTAACCATCAAAAATGAATGCCTAACCCTGACCCTTACCCTAAACCTAACCATAACCTAATTGTAACCCTGACACTAAAACCACATTTTGAGGCTCAAAAATGCCTTCAAACTCGTGGGGACCGGGATTTTGGTCCCCACAAGGGCTGTTTGTCCCCACAAGTATAGTAAACTACCAATTTTTGGTCCCCATGAAGATGTTAATACCCGTCCACACACACACACACACACACACACACACACACACACACACACACACAAAACAGAGAACCGAACGGTGAGAAAGAAAAACAAAAAAAAAAAACCCTCTCTAACTGACGATATTGTCAGGAGAAAGATGCGAAAAAACAGATGCCTCGCCGGACGAGGATAAAATGAGAGAAGAAACGAGAGGGGAGTCAAAAGAGCCGTTATCTGCTCAGACCCTACTGTGACAGTTCTACCAATCGCGAGGAAGAGTCCGTGAATATTATGTCAGCATTCCGTCCAAACAATGCCGTCGATCAGAGCGGCAGGGCCAGCTCGCCAGAAATTTTCGTGCCTCACCCCGGTAAGTTTTTTTCTTTACGATTTTAAATTATATATCAACAAAGAAGTCAATAATTTGATTACGTTCTTTTAGATTTCTACATCAATGATTTCACGCAAGTGGACTACGGTGCGTTTAAATAAGTATATATCATTTTTTAAATAAGTTTAGATAAATTTGTTTTTAAAGAAACTCTGTTACTTACAGACGCTATCGATAGCACGGTGAGGAGCAGCATAAAGCCGGCCGTTTTCCGAGGCAATTTAGAGGCCATCCTCCCCGTAGAACCTCCGCTGCCGATCAGCGAAAGACCGCGGCGAGAAGACGACGTTATTATCGTCTCCGCACACCGAGAGAATTGCAGAGAAATACGTTTTAAAACCGAAGGTAAACAATATGATGTATTATCCGCCATTTTGTTGAATAACAGGATGTGACGGAGTAATCCGAGCATGCTATACCGCCCCTCCCGACCCGGAGCGGATTTTTAAAACTTTTTGTTTTATTTCTTGACAGCGGTAATCGACAATATACAGACCCCGCCGCAGCAAAAAGAAGAACAAGAAGACAACGTTATTTTCATCACCGCATACCAGGAGAACTGCAGGAAAATACGTTTTAAATCCGAAGGTAAACAATATTTCTACAAAATAACGTATTCGAAAAAGCCGAGCATGCTATACCGCCCCTCCCGACTTGGAGTGGTATAACGTGTGCTAGAAAGTTTTTTAAAACTTTTTCTCTTTGTTTTATTTTCTTGACAGCTGAAATTGAGAATATACCTATTCAATCCCCCGCTACAGACAATAGGGCGGAGGAGCGAGGTGAATAAAAGTTTTTTCTTTTTAAAAATACGAAGGATGTGAGAAAAGCCGCGCATGCTGTCCCAGAGAGACACAATGTGTTTTCTTAAACTTTTTCTCTTTGTTTTATTTCTTGACAGAGAATATACCTATTCAAACCCCCGCTACAGACAATAGGGCGGAGGAGCGAGGTAAATAAAAGTTTTTTTCTTTTTAAAATACGAAGGATATGCCGCGCATGCTGACCCGGAGGAGAGGTACAATGTGTTTTCTTAAACTTTTTTTTTTCTCTTGTTTTTTATTTCTCAACAGAGAATATACCAACCGATACAGAAAATCAGGCGGAGGAAGCATCCGGAGCTCCTCCTCTCAGGAGACTCAGAGGTAATTGACGGGGGGGATGAATCGGCCCTAATAAATAATTATGTTGTATTAATAAAGTCCTCCGCTCTATAAAATAAAAATTTAAAAAATGTGTGTTTTTTTTTTACTCTCAACTTTATACAACAAGAATAAATAAAATGTGTGTGCAAAAACATGACCGGACTATCGTCCTTTTGAAGGAGTAAAAAATACATTTTTGTTTGTCTTTACTTACAGGCCGACGGCGATTTCATAAGAGGAGAATCCTCGGAGACCTCACTTTCATGTACGCCATAACAGTCCGTGCCTATGCATCAATATATCGACATAAGGATCTGTAAAGGGGATGCAAAGTAAAAGCATACACATGTAAAAAAGTCTGTGAATTAAGAAATAAAGAAAATCATGTCGGAAGAACACAGCATTCCTGACGCTTTGTTGGAAGCCGTGGCAGAATTGAACAGAGACGTCGATCATATAGCACCACCGATCAACCCCCTACAGCCTTTAGAAAACGCTTTGCAGGCCCTCCTTCAAAACATTGAAAATGAACGGCGTGCCGACCGACAGAACTTTGACCCTCTGCAACCGTTAGAAAATGCTCTACGGCTCTACGACCAGCAGAGGGAGGAGCGCTTTGCGGAGCGGCAGGAGCAGGTGCAGCCTGCGGAGGAAGAGCGGCAGGTGCAGCCTGCAGAGGAGCAGCCTGCGGAGCATCAGCACGGAGGATCTCGGGTACAGAACGATGCGGTGACTCGCTGTGAACAATTTAATAATTTTGAAATAAGACGAGTCTTTAACATTCCCTCTCCGGATGACGCGGCCGACCTCGCTCAATTTTACCTCGACATCAGGGACAATTTTGTAGATCTAGCCGATAGGATCAGGCCCGAAGTTAGCCGTAACGATCGCGTTCAACTGGAGATCATCAGCGAGCACGCGCGAAATCACGTCGTTTTTAACGTAGACGATCGCGGTGAAAACATTGTGCCAGCTTTTGAGGCTCTGTTAGCCAGGTTGATACAATCAAACGGCGCGATCGTTGTAGGCTCTCCCCTAGAAATTGATTTATTTATTTATTTATTTTTTTTTGTCTGTCCCATTTGGTTCTTTAGCCGTCAGAATTGTTGTATGAAGACCAACAAGGATACCAAATGGATTTATTTTGCCAAATGGATCATCATGGCATTGCCGTATTGGTCCATTTGATCAACCTTTGTTATTATTTATTTTATTTTCAGTTGTTACAGATGGGACAGACATGACTGGGGGATAGGAAAGAGAGGAAGGAAAAGAAAAACAGAAGGGAAGAGGGACAGTGAGAAAGGGCACTTACAAAGACAAAGAGAAAAAGAAAAAAAATCTCCTGGATCACCTGTTGAGAGAAAAAGAAGAGAAAACAAGCAAAAAAAACAAAACAAAGCAACATACTAAACACAACACCATCCCGTTAATCTAGCTAAGTGTAAACAGCAGTAAATACTAAATATTGAATGTTGTTGTGCAGCACACAGGACAGACAGCGCACAATGTGCTTTGAAGTAGCAGCTAAGAAAGGTGTAGTTTATGTCTACGAACAGTGAACACCCGTGTGCACACCTGTGTGGATCAGCGCGCTTGTATACAGAATTTTTCTCCATGTAACGGTCTGCTAGAGGGTGTGGGGGGCCATAGCCCCGTCCCCCAGGGCATGAAGCAGGCATGGAGAAGATCCAGGCTTCAGACATCCAGAGGCCCCAGAGTGCGAGAGCCCAAGGTGGACCACCGGAGGGGCATCCGTGCCACCCTCCTGGGAAGGGCTGAGGAGATCCCCAGACGAGGGGTCACCCAGTAGCCACGGAGCAGAAGCCAGAGGGGGCTGCACTGGCGTGCCCGCCGGCTCTGCCGGCAGCCAGCTGTGCCAGAGTGAACCGAGCCGCAGACCCCGAGGCCGGAGGCCCGGGGGGTCCCCTTTGCCCCGGAAGAGGCCTGACCGAGCGACAGGCACCAGGCCCCGCCAAGTAGCCACCGGGAGTGAACTGGTGCATACCTGAGCGCCCAGCCCCGGACACCAAGAACCACCAATGCACCAACCCCTGAGGGCATCAGTCACTGGCAGGGAGTGTGGTGAGGGGAGATAGACCTCCACACTTTGGAGGGCCTGGGTGTTCCCAGAGAGGTGGAGTCTAAGACCCGACCTGACATATAGACACAGACAAACAGGCACACACAGACACAAACATGCATTCCCACCCTCATGCACACATATACAAACACTCAGCACTCACCCAACGTAGTAATAGACATACATGGACATGTACACACAATCACACTCCCCAAACATACTCTATACCCCGGGTCCAGGTACCCTCACCCCCAGAGGGGGAAACGGCACCCAGACCCAAGAGATGTGACCCTTTCCCCCGGGGTGGAGGCAAGCAGACCGCCCCAGGCTCCGCGGCAGCAGGGAGGCCCATCGGACAGCCAACACCTCCTCCCAGCCCCCTGCCCCGATGGCTAGTAGAGAACGGGGGTGTGTGAAGACCCCATACTTCCCTCCTCCCGCTCATGTGTAGTGTTGCTGCGTGTTGTTCTAAAGTGCATTTAAAACAAGGGAGGGCATGGTGCTGCTGCCGGAGAGCAGCAGGTGTTAGCACGGCCCCTCCCGAGAACCCTCAATGTCTACATGGATTTAAAATTGAGAGGTGGGCACCGGTGCCAGAGGTAAGGTTGAATACACAGACCGTCCACTGGACGCCGTTAACGTGGTCACCCTCAAGGCCCTATATATATGTGTGTGTTATGAGAGTGTGAATAATGTGGATGTCTAAGTTGTGGAATAAAATTGAGGCACAGGTGGCCAGAAGGGGACAGAGGGGGGGAATGCCTCCCCTGCACCCTGGTGACACACCCACACCCCAAGGCCCTACCTGTGTGGGTGGGTGTGGTGGAGCGGGAAGAGGGAGGCAGCCGGGGATGGGGAGGAAAAGAAGGGAGGGGCAAGATGCCCCTCCCTAGGGCCAGCTCCCCCGCTGACCCCAGTAGGCACCCCCGTCCTCTGGTACCCACCAAGGCAAGGGAGCCCAGGCCCATCCAGACCGGGGCCTACGGTAGCAGCACCGCCAAGCCCCACAGGACCCGGGGAAGCCCACCCTACCCCACCGCAGAGGAAACTGTACCCACCCCAACATTCAATCATCTCCCAGACTACACAAGACAACAGACACCCAGGTTAGGTTTATTCTCCACCTCTCCTATGTCTCTCCCCCACCTGCAGAGTGGACTTCTGCAAGGATGGAACAACCTCCCTGCCAGTTGAAGAGCCCCCCAGTTAGGCCGATGCACCAGAGGCCCCCTGCGCCAGGGCTGACCCCTAGAAATTTTAGTGCAAGTAATTAGAAATCCTAGAGGCGGCGGGCGTAAAAAGATTCACAAAACGTTAGATAATGAAATTATAGTCAAAAAGCGACGCTGTCTGTACGTGGTAAAAAACAAAAACGATAATCTCTCAGAAAATCCCCATTCAACACGCTCTCACAACGGGAGGGGAGAAAAAAATAGGCCCGTACTTTGTTGACGGATACGCGCTGATGAATGGTGAAAAGTGGGTGTGGGAATTTCTGGGATGCTTTTATCACGGGTGTCCAAAGTGCTACAGGCCCGAGGAAATCTGCCCTTTGACCCGCGCTCCTTACGGGAACCTGCACGCCTCTACCGAGGCTAGGCTGCAGGAGCTGAGAAACGTTTACCGAGTCCGTACGGTCACGCTGTGGGAGCACCAGTGGAGCGAGATGAAAAAATCGAACGAGGAGGTTAAAAAGTTTTTGCAAAGCTACGAAACCTCTGTCTCCTCGCTCGGGTCTTTACGGAGGACGCACTTCGGCCTTGAGGCTGCGTTACAGCGCCTCGCCCGCAGAAAATGTGTATTACGTAGACGTCACATCCCTGTACCCTTACGTCAACGCCAAACGCGCTTACCCTCTGCATCACCCCAAAATCATCAGAGAGAATTTTTCCGACCCTCGTCATTATTTCGGGTTGATCAGAGCCACCGTGTACCCGCCGCGCGGGCTCTATTTCCCCGTTCTACCGTACAAAATGCCCGGAGGTAAATTAATATTTTCCCTCTGCCGCACCTGCTCCGAGACTAATCACCAAAGCGGCCCGTGCCCTCACGACGACGAGGCCAGAGGTCTCACCGGGGTCTGGGTCACCGTCAAGTTTAACAAAGCCTTAGAATTGGGTTACAGGGTGGCTAAAATCACAGAGGTATGGCACTTTGATCACCGCAGCAGCGACATCTTTGCCGGCTATATTAACACCTTTTTCTCAAAGGCAAACAGGAAGCCTCCGGGTATCCTCCGGAAGCTCGCGACGAGGAGGAGAGGAGCAAATATGTGGAAGAGTATCTCAGACATCAGGGAATACGATTAGACCCCTCTAAAATCGAGGTGAATCCGGCCAAGAGGCAGGTGTCTAAACTGTGTCTCAACAGCTTCTGGGGAAAGTTTGCTCAGAGAACCAATCTGACGCAGACCACTCTGGTCAGAAAGCCCAGTCAGTTTTTTAACTATGTCTTTTCGGGCCAGTACGACTTTAAACACGTCTCTTTTTTAAAGACCAAAAAAAAGGACGTAGCGTTAATTCAGTGGAGCTATAACGAGCGCTGCGTGATACCTCCTGGCGCGTCCAATAACGTTTTCATCGCCACTTTCACCACCGCGTACGCCTGCCTAAAACTCTACGAGTATTTAGAAAAATTGCAGCGCAACATTCTGTACGCCGACACCGACTCTCTGATCTACGTAGTGAAAGAGGGGGAGGAACCTTTAGAGCTGGGCAACTATCTTGGGGATCTCACGGACGAATTAAAAGGGGACACCATCCAGGAATTTGTCTCCGCAGGTCCAAAGAGCTACGCCTACCGGACCAGAAACAAAAAGAAACTTGTGGTAAAAATGAAAGGTATAACGCAGACGAGAGAATGTTGCGAGCGGGTCAATATTGACAGTATGAGCGAGCTGGTGGAAAGTTACCTTTCAGGTATGAAGGAGGCGGAGCTCGAGACCCCTCAGCACGGCAGGGATAAGAGGGGGTTTGTGCTCAAAAACAGAACATTTCAGAAAAAGTTTTGCGTGGTCTACGACAAGAGGCGCCTCTTTCCAGACGGCACAACTCTGCCTTTCGGGTACTAGTGTGTTTTGTTTTCTTCTAAAATGGAGGAAATTGAATTTGATCACAGACTGAAAGTGCCTTTTTCCTGTCTCGTTGTGGGGCCTAGCGGGTGTGGGAAAACTCATTTTGTAAAGTGTGTTTTGGAAAACTGTGAACGCTCCATGAATACTGTGCCCGCGAATATTGTGTGGATTTATACTTCTTTTCAACCCATGTACGAGGAATCAAAGACCAATAAAAACATTAAATTTGTCGAGGGGCTGCCTGATTCTTTTGAAGATTTTCAAGACGCTCTGGTGGTGCTGGATGACGTCATCTTTCAGGCCTCGGATCACCCGGAAGTGGTTAAAATTTTCACTCAATACCGCCATTATAAAAACGTCTCTGTCATGATGCTGACGCAGAACATTTTCCATCAGGGCAAATACAGCCGCACCATCAGCTTAAACTCCAATTATATGGTGCTGTTTAAAAACCCCAGAGACAAGCTGCATATTGAGATTTTGGCCCGTCAAATTTTCCCTTCGCAAAAAACATTTTTCTCAGACAGTTTCAAAGACGCCACGGAGGAGCCCCACGGGTATTTAATCCTCGATCTCACTCCCTCCTGCCCAGAACGCTACAGAATGCGCGCCGGTCTGCTTCCGGGACAGCACCCCGTCATCTACCTGCCCAAATCCAAGTAGCTCGTCATGTCTCAGCGTATAAAAAGGAACGCCGTCTTATTGCAGGCTCTGTACCACGCGTCGCCGCAGAAACGAAAAGACATTCTGGCTCACAGCTCCCCGGATTTCCTCCAGGCGCTGTGCGAGATAGCTTTAAATATTCTAAAGGGGAACGTACCTCTTTCCGCTTCTCAATACCAAAAACTGAAATGCCAGAAAAAGATCATCAGGCTGCTGGCCGACAAGAAAACAAGCTTAAACCGTGAACGTCAAGTTTTAAAGAAACAGACGGGAGGGTTTCTTTTCCCTCTGCTGTCCGCCGCTGTGCCTATTCTGGGAAATCTGCTGGGAGGAATATTTCAGAAACGCTGAGATGTTTAAAAAAATGATTCTCGTTCCCTCTCACGAGATGAAAAAACTGACCCGACCCGCCGAGCCCACGGTCAGAGAAGCCGCCAAAGACGATTTGGACGAAAGGATGAAAGCTATACTGGAGGATCCGCGGCTAAACTCATATGAAAAAGTCAAAAGATACGAGTCTCTGCTGCAGAGATATCTCACACTCTATAAACAGGGTCGGGACGAGGAGAGTCGGGTGACTTTCCACCTGCCGCCCGAGGAGCCGCAGCAACAGCAGGTGCATCCGCAGGTGCATCCACAGCAAGTGCATCCTCAGCACCAACAGGTGCAGCAGCCCGGGGAAGAGGATGGAATGGTGGAAGAAGTATTAAATCCCCTACCCCCTCGAGACCGCAAAAACGCACACTACATTATGCAGAAATTAACGGAGGGAGGAGGAGGATGGACAAAGAGGGGGGAATTTGTTTACAAGGGGGATGCGGTGCGGGGCTCTCACATGATCGACCTATTTAAAAACCTCTCCCTCTCTTTTAAAAGTAAAAACCAAACGCGCCCCAAAGGATGGACGGCGTTTTTAACTACTTTGGTCGAATCAAACATCCCCTCATCCTCCATACATAACCGCCGAGCTCGCGAGCAGTACGCGCGTCTTAAATCGGAGGAGGAGGAGGAGGGAGGACAGACACCTGCGCGAAGGGGGAGAAAACCCGCTCGCCTCAAAAAGATGCTTTCCCCGACCTGGACCTCTATATAAAACTGTGTTTTTGATTTTTTTGTTATGTTTTTTCACAAATGAAATAAAAAAACGCTGCAACGATCTTTTTGTTTACGTTTCTTTATTTGATACATGCATTTTTAAACTTTTGTAAGGAGCACACCCCGTGATGACCTCTGCGAGAGCGAGCGGGACAGCGCCCTTTCAAAAAGTCAGACACCATGCCATCATTTTTAAACACATCGTTATAGTACAGAGAAAGTATTTTGTCGACGGATAACCCCTGAGCCTTGTGACATAGATAAAAAATGCAATGTTGCCCGCAAACGACAGACAGAGGGTGCTGAAGCTGACGATCATGATAGAGTATTTGGTAAGAGCGGTCTTGTAGAAACTCTGAGATGACCGGGGGATAGTGGAGAAAGTCGGAAGGGAATCCGTAAGAGTCAAAAAAGGTGGAGGAGCCGTCACTTTCTAGAGTCAGAGCCAGCCAGTGTTCTCCCCTCAAGTGTGAGGGGTGAGTGTTTACTATAAAGTAGGCGGGGGCTTTAAAGTCGCGTCTCAAAAAGGCCAGCTGGTCCGAGGCCCAAACCCCGCAGAAAACGTCTCCCAAAGCGCGATGCAGAATGTGCTCCAGCTGAAGATTATCCATGTAATTTTAATAATGATCCACCAGCACCTGCCTTTTAGAGTCAATCTCCAAAATGGAGTCATAGCAGGCGTACACGATGAGCGTGGTGGTCTGAGGCAGAGGAACTCTGAATCTCATTTCCAGCCTCAAATTTCTGTTGGAGACGGGAGACAGGGCGTCCGCATCCTCGCTGGGCTCCAGATTAAAGGCAAACAGGGCGTACCCCTCGTTAAATTCCCCGCGGTCGATGCTCAGAGGCAAATCTTTGAGGTGTCTCCTGGTGGCGGAAAACATGTGGTAAAACTCTCTGACCGAATTTCCGCGGTCAAACTGGGGCTGGAAAGCTTTGGCGGGCACCTGCCTGCCGTCCTGACACAGAGCCAGATACTCCACATTGCTGTGTCTAAAGTTGAAAGGCGACAGGTCCCTCCTCCTGGTGAAGGCGTCGTGATGAACCATGCCCAGGACCACGTATTTAGGCATGGCTCCCAGAAAGAGGTTCTCTTGGTTGCAGATCCTGGAATTTTCAGGGATGGAGTAGGTTTTCACAGAAACGCGCGAAAGAGGATAGAGAGCGTTTCATTTCATCAGGGCCGCGGCGTGGCCCAGCCTGATGGCCGGAGAAACCATGACCTTCTTGATGAATAGAGAGGCCGAAGTTATTTTCAGGGCAAACTGCGAAAGTTCTCATCAGGCAGAAGGCGTCGCTGTTGCGTATCAATTTAATTCTCAAATCCACAGAGTTCAGCAGGAGCCGCTCGCAGAAGAAAATATCTGCGTGGAGGGGTCCCAGCAGGTCCACTTCTCGCGACTCGGCCGTGAAAACGGCTCTCTGTTTTATCCCTTTGTTCGGCCCGTTGTTTATAACTATAGAGTCCATAGCTCTGGCCGTGTCTTTGTAAAACAAGCCGGCGCTGAATTGACTCTTTAGAGTGTCTTCTGAAAAGTTGAGCAGCGTCTCGATCATGGCCCTGTAAGGGTGGGTGGCGCTGGACTGAGAAATCAGCCGATCCCCCAGAATAACGTCGCACTGATTGAAAATTGTATTGAGGGGGTAATTGATGAGCGCTACCCCGGCATCGGGCGGGATGTCGGTCCTGTCTCTCTCCGTAATCTTTACCCTCAGGTGGAGCATGGTGTCGTTCAGATCGAGATACTTTTCCCCGTCTCCTGGGATGAAGAATTCAATGGGAGAGTTGTCGTTCAGCGCAGAGAGGGGTTGGGATTCTTCATATTTTTTATCCTCTATGGATAACTGGGTCATGGGAGCCGAAAATAGATCCAGTTCCGCCAGGGTGCATTCGGCAGATTTCTTGTGTAAGAGAGACATTTTTCTTCCTCTTTTTTTTTTTTTTTTTTTTTAAATGCCTTCCTTATTAAAATATGTCGGAGCTCCGCTGAGGGATCCTTCTCTTCCCGCCGCCTGTCTTGACTGATTTGGTTTTTACTCCGGGGCTTTTATTTTTAACCCGCTCGCCCGGAGGACGTTTCCTCTTCCTGCAGGACAGCACCATCATGCCCCCCGCCCCCTCCTGACGGGGCTCGGTCAGCTTCCCCATCACTCTTTTCACAGCGTCTGT
The DNA here is from genome assembly GCF_036321145.2 of Pelmatolapia mariae. NCBI lineage: Eukaryota > Metazoa > Chordata > Actinopteri > Cichliformes > Cichlidae > Pelmatolapia > Pelmatolapia mariae. The sequence continues at coordinate 245,374 of NC_086227.1, forward strand.
AGCGATGTTGGTGGCGGCCGTTTTGAGGTGAGGTTTGGCTACGGCGAACCCCGTTTTGAAGAGAGGAGATACGAAACGAAACAGCCTGGAGAAGATGGACCCTATCCCTCTGCCGTACATCACAGGGGCTCCGTAAAACCCCGGCAGGGATCCGCCCACCTGCGTAATAGCTGACGAAACGGTGAGGGTCCTGAGGGAGACGCGCAGCCATTCTCAAGCTGGTTTAAAGTGCAGCTTCACTATCGTTTTCCCGTAAACAAAATCCACGAACCTGTCGCGGTCCGTTTTAATTTTGACGCGGATGGTTTTAATGTATTTTTTAGATACGCGCAGGTAATGCACCGTGTTGTACCTGATGCTCACCACGTCTCCGTAATCGCCTTTCACGTTCACTACGCTCAGCAGCGGGGAGTAGCTGTCGCCGACCGGTTGATACTGAACGTTGTCGGTGTAGAGAAACAGGTTATATACTCCAGCGCTCATATCGCACGGATAGGGGGTAGAGCACTTCGACAGAGTCCACCACTCCCCCGCTTTCAATCCCAGCATGTAAGCCAGAGGAGGGAAGGCCTTGATTTTATGGCTCCCGTCGCCTTTAACGTCCAGACGCTTGGTGATGTTGTTGAAAGAGGCCTTGAATGAGGGGTCGTACTTTTGGATCGCCGGCACCGCGTGCTCCAATAGATCTTTAATGCGGCCGTAATAACCTCCCCTGCCAAATTTCAGAATCACCAGGGGTTGATCTCCCTCCTCCTCCGTCGTTCGCATCAGCTCCAAGTAGGAGGCGTCCGGGGAGAGATTGTACCAGGTGCGCGGATAAATAAATTCGCAGAGACCCACGGTCCATTCTCCGGTCAGCTCGATGGGTTTAGCCAGATCCACGGTGTAGCTCCCGCTTGTATTATCTTTAAATAATTCCTTGCTGGCGTTGGAAGGCAGGGTCACGTAAAACCCTTCGGACTCCATGAGGAGCGCGAAAATAAAAATGAGCCGAATGATCAGGGGGGGTCTCTTTTTTATACGCCGACCACTTCCGAGGCTTTCACTCAGCTGTTGAATTTCTCCGGCCAGTTTTTCCACTTGACAAAAACTTGCTTTTCGCCTCTGACTGTGCGCCGCTTTAAAATTTTCTCCACACGAAACGCTTTGTCCTCGGTCATTTTCACTTTCTGCAGCTCGGCCTCATAAAATGACCCTTCGATGGGCTCCCCGTCAAAATCTTCCAGCTTGTACACGGGGGGTGAGCGCTGAAGGGCCCGGGTCACAGTAAAGGTTTCGTCCGTGAAACTCTGCTCGTATTTTTTATCAAATACTCCTCTCAATTTGGATATTCTCACCAGATCCCCCCTCTTTTTTTTTTTTTTTTTTTTTAATATGTTTTTTTATTAGTTTTTTTCTGTTTTCACAAATAGTACATAATTGCATAACATAATAAAGTATACAATTCAGAACCAAAAATAAATAAATAAAAACATAAACAAACAAATAAACAAAACAGAACAAAAACAAACAAATAAACAGACTGACAACTAAGCACAAAACACCAGCTCAGGTCCATCTAAAAATGAATAAATAAATAAAAAGAGAATACAATACAGTGCAATACCTGTAGTCCCAGTAGTACGTTGAAATTTGAACACTCAAGAGAATCCTTGTAACATAATATTAGAAACATCAGGTTCCACATAATTCAAGTATGGTTCCCACAACTTAAAGAATTGATCTGTTTTTGAATGCAGTACACATGTAAGATATTCCAATGGCACTAGATCCAACACTACTCTTTGCCAACCTTTAATAGTTGGTGCTTTTTCATTAATCCATTGGAGTAGTATATTCTTCCTCGCCGCATAGGTGAGAACACAGTACAATCTCCTATTATTCTTGGATATTAACCGCCGGCTGGGGAGGCCCAGTATGAGAGACATAGGGTCCATCTCCAATTCACAACAGAAAATCTTCTCCATTTCAGATAACACATTAGACCAATATTCTTGCAATTTCAAACATGACCAGAAGCTGTGAGTTAAGGTACCAATTTCTGTCTTGCATTTGAGGCACATGGGTGAAAAGGTAGGATTATACTGATGTCTGCGAAATATGGATATATGCATTCTATGTATAATTTTTAACTGCATTGCTTTAGTCAGATTACAAACTGAGATTGATTTGGCATAGCTCCAGACATCTTTCCACTCTTCATCATCAATTGCTATACCTAACTCCTTTTCCCATGTGCCTTTAAGCTTCTGTGACATCACTGGAGGTACAGAATATAAAGCCTTATAAAATATCTTCACAGGTACCTCTTTGTCTGTTAAAAATAATAATTTTTCAACAGGAGAGACTTCATGATTCTCACTAAAGTCAGTACTATGTAAGATATAATGCCTTATCTGTAAGTAACGGAAAAAGTCATGTTTGGAGAGAGAATATTTCTCAACCATTTGCTCAAATGACATAACTACATTGTCACTACAAGTCCCTCAGTCTGTGAATTCCTTTGTTCTTCCATTCCTTAAAACCTATATCGAACATCCCCGGTTCAAAGTCAAGATTATTCACAATAGGGGTAAACACAGATGTTAACTTCAACCTTCCCTCAATTCGACATACTGACCGCCAGGCCTTAAGTGTATTAAGTGTGACTGGATTATCACAGCTCAATCTAATATCTTTAAAGTTCTTAAAGAACAGTAAGTCCCTTAATGGATACTTTGAAAGAGAGGTTTCAATCCCCAACCAGATAGAGTGTAAATTATTTATGACCCAGTCATGAATATAGCACATGTGAGTACTCAATTGATATGTTCTAATATTTGGTAAATCTAAACCCCCTACTGAACTCGGGAGCTGCAATGTAGCCATCTTAAGTTTTGGTTTGCGTTTGCTCCATATAAAAGAGCTTAGCCAGCCATTCAGATCCTTCATCACCCTATTTGAAAATATAACTGCAATCATTTGAACAGGATAAAACAGTCGAGGCAAAATATTCATCTTAATCAAAGCTATACGTCCTAGCCAGGAAATGGGTAGGGAATTCCATCTCTCCAAATCCTGCTTTACCTTCTCGAACAGAGGGACAAAATTTGCTTTATACATTTGTTTAAATTTTGGAGTTATAAATATCCCTAAGTATACAAAACCTGTGGGGGACCATTTGAAGGGGAAGGAAGACAGTCCAGTTGGCACTGAATTAAGGCTCCCAATTGGCATAGCCTCTGACTTAGTCAAATTTACTTTATAACCAGAAAATTGACTAAATGTATCAATAATGTTAAGTAAAGCCGGTAGTGATGTCTCTGGATCAGAAATAAATATTAAAACATCATCCGCATATAAACTGATCTTATGCTCATAATCGATTTGCAAGCCCTGTACATCAGGTGCCGTCCTTATAGCCTCGGCTAACGGTTCGATGGCGATAGCAAACAAAAGAGGTGACAGTGGGCAGCCTTGCCTCGTTCCTCTATACAATGGGAAACTATCTGATTTCAGTCCATTGGACAAGATGGACGCCTGAGGATTATCATACAAAATCTTTATCCACTTAATGAAATTATCACCAAGACTAAATTTATTTAAAGTATAAAATAAGTAAGTCCATTCTATCCGGTCAAAAGCTTTTTCAGCATCCAGAGAAAGCACCAAACCACCCATGTTCCTTTGCTGAGCAGCCTGAATTAGATTGAGAAGGCGCCTGACATTATTACGAGAATTACGGCCTTTTATAAAGCCTGTTTGATCTTCTTTAATAATTCCAGGCATGAGAATTTCAAGTCGAGTAGCTAATATTTTAGAAAGTATCTTCCGGTCCACATTTAGAAGAGCTATCGGTCTATAAGAGGAACAAGACTCTGCGCACTTCCCCTTCTTCAAAATAAGAGAAATATTAGCTTCCCTTAGAGTCTGAGGTAATCTATTATGCAAGAACGAAAAATTAAACATATTAACCCTTGTGCGCCCTGGACCAAAAAAAAAAAAAAAAAAGGGAGGGGGGGGGGGGGGGGGTCACACAGACCCCGGCAGCGCAGACCCAGGTCTCGTCGCGAAACAGGGCCCCGGCTCGGGGTGGGGGCGGATGGGGGTCAGGTGGACCCCCTGCTATAGCGGGTCTCGTCACAGCGTCGGACAAAGGCACCTAATCGGCTGTAACCCTCCATCGATCGGGTAAGTTACGATGGCAAACCTTGGGGTCTGGAGGGACCCCCAAGCGCCAAGGCAACAACTCTCAACTTCACATCATCATCTTCATCATCATCATCATCGTCTCCTTCTCGAGAGTGTTCACGTAAACCGGCCTCAGTGAGGACCTCGGACTCTCCCTGCCTGCTAGTCCTCCTACCTCCTTCCTCTTGGTTCTCCTGCTCCTCGCAGGGTAGGGCTTAGCCTTACGGGCCCCGGGTTACGCGTAAACCGGCCTAAGTGAGGACCTCGGACGCCTCCTGCATCCCAGTCCTCCTACCTCCTGCTCCTCGGTTCTCCTGCTCCTCGCAGGGTAGGGCTTAGCCTTACGGGCCCCGGGTTACGCGTAAACCGGCCTAAGTGAGGACCTCGGACCTTCCATGCCTGCTGGTCCTCCTTCCTCCTTCTGCTCCATTCTCCTGCTCCTCGAAGGCGAGCACCTTGCCGGATGGGCCCCGGTTTACGCATAAACCGGCCTAAGTGAGGACTGGGGTAGCTCTCTACTCCGTGGGTACTCTGTGACCACTTAGTAATGGCGATGGGGTATTTCGCAACCCCAATGCACGTTCGTAAGTTACGATGGGAAACACTGGGGTCTGGAAGGACCCCCAAGCGCCACGGCAACAACTCTCAACTTCATATCATCATCTTCACCATCATCATCATCATCATCGTCTCCTTCTCGGCAGTGTTCGCGTAAACCAGCCTAAGTGGGGACCTCGGACTCTCCCTGCCTGCTAGTCCTCCTACCTCCTTCTGCTCCGTTCTGCTGCTCCTCGAAGGCAAGCACTTTGTCGGATGGGCCCCGGGTTATGCGTAAACCGGCCTAAGTGAGGACCTCGGACTCTCCCTGCCTCCAAGTCCTCCTTCCTCCTTCTGTTCCGTTCTCCTGCTCCTCACAGGGGAGCGTTTAGCCGGATTGGCCTCGGGTTACGCGTAAACCGGCCTTCGAGAGGAGCAGGGATGTTCTCTACTCCACGATTACTATGGGGTCAAAGCGTACCCACGATGGGGTATTTCGCCACCCCAATACACATTCGTGAGTTACGATGGCAAACACTGGGGTCCGGAGAGACCCCGAACCGCCGGAGGAAACAACTCTCAACTTCACATCATCATCATCATCATCATCATCATCATCGTCGTCTCCTTCTCGGCAGTGTTCGCGTAAACGGGCCTAAGTGAGGACCTCGGACTCTCCCTGCCTCCAAGTCCTCCTTCCTCCTTCTGCTCCGTTCTCCTGCTCCTCACAGGGGAGCGTTTAGCCGGATGGGCCTCGGGTTACACGTAAACCGGCCTTCGAGAGGAGCAGGGATGTTTTCAACTCCACGATTACTATGGGGTCAAAGTGTACCCACGATGGGGTATTTCGCAACCCCAATACACATTCGTGAGTTACGATGGCAAACACTGGGGTCTGGAGAGACCCCGAACCGCCATTCGTGAGTTACGATGGCAAACACTGGGGTCCGGAGGGACCCCGAACCGCCGGAGGAAACAACTCTCAACTTTAGATCATCATCATCATCATCATCATCATCGTCGTCGTCTCCTTCTCGGCAGTGTTCGCGTAAATGGCCCTAAGTGAGGACCTCGGACTCTCCCTGCCTCCAAGTCCTCCTTCCTCCTTCTGCTCCGTTCTCCTGCTCCTCACAGGGGAGCGTTTCGCCGGATGGGCCTCGGGTTACGCGTAAAACGGCCTTCGACAGGAGCAGGGATGTTCTCTACTCCACGATTACTATGGGGTCAAAGCGTACCCACGATGGGGTATTTCGCAACCCCAATACACATTCGTAAGTTACGATGGCAAACACTGGGGTCTGGAGGGACCCCGAACCGCCATTCGAAAGTTACGATGGCAAACACTGGGGTCCGGAGGGACCCCGAACCGCCGGAGCAAACAACTCTCAACTTCAGATCATCATCATCATCATCATCATCATCATCAATGTCTCCTTCTCGGCAGTGTTCGCGTAAACCGGCCTAAGTGAGGACCTCGGACTCTCCCTGCCTCTCCATCCTGCGACCTCCTTCTGCTCCGTTCTCCTGCTCCTCGCAGGTGAGCGCTTTGCCGGATGGGCCTCGGGTTACGCGTAAATGGGCCTAAGTGAGGACCTCGGGCTCTCCGTTGCTCCTCGTCTTCCTTGCTCCTTCTCCATCATTCTCCTGCGCCTCGCTAGTGAAAGAGCAGCTGTTCGGCCTGCCTATTACGCGAACACCGCCCTCCAGTTGGACCTCGGGCTCTCCGTGCATCCTCGTCCTCCTTGCTCCCTCTACATCCTTGTCACGCTCCTCGTTAGAGTACGCTTAGCTTTGCAGAGGGCAGTGTTCGCGTAAACCAGCCTAAGCGAGGACCTCGGACGCCTCCTGCATCCCAGTCCTCCTACCTCCTGCTCCTCGGTTCTCCCTCTCCTCGCGGGCCCCGGGTTACGCGTAAACCGGTCTAAGTGAGGACCTCGGACTCTCCCTGCCTGCTGGTCCTCCTTCCTCCTTCTGCTCCGTTCTCCTGCTCCTCGAAGGCAAGCACCTTGCCGGATGGGCCTCGGGTTACGCGTAAACCGGCCTAAGTAAGGACCGGTAGTGCTCTCTACTCCGTGGGTACACTGTGACCCCTTAGTAATGGCGATGGGGTATTTCGCAACCCCAATGCACATTCGTAAGTTACGATGACAAACACTGGGGTCTGGAAGGACCCCGAACCGCCGGAGAAAAACAACTCTCAACTTTAGATCATCATCATCATCATCATCATCATCATCATCATCATCATCGTCGTCTCCTTCTCGGCAGTGTTCGCGTAAACCGGCCTAAGTGAGGACCTCGGACTCTCTTTGCCTCCTAGTCCTGCGACCTCCTTCTGCTCCGTTCTCCTGCTCCTCGCAGGTGAGCGCTTTGCCGGATGGGCCTTGGGTTACACGTAAATGGGCCTGAGTGAGGACCTCGGGCTCTCCGTGCCTCCTCGTCCTCCTTGCTCCCTCTACATCCTTGTCCCGCTCCTCGCTAGAGTACGCTTAGGTTTGCAGAGGGTGGGTTTCGCGAACACCCTCTTCGGTGAAGACCTTGGGATCTCCGTTGCTCCCTGTCTTCCTTGCCCCTTCTACATTACTCTCAAGTGCCTCGCTAGTGAAAGAGCAGCTGTTTGGCCTGCCTATTATGCGGACACCATCCTCCGTTTGGACTTCAGACACTCCTTGCCTCCTCCTCATCCTTGCTCCCTCTACATCATTCAGATGCTCCTCGCTAGCGTACGCTTAGGTCTCCGGAGGGCCGGTTTCGCGAACACCCCCCTTCGGTGAGGACCTCGGGCTTTCCGTGCCTCCGTGTCCTCCTTGCTTTCTCTCCATCATTCTCAAGTGCCTCGCTAGTGAAAGCGCAGCTGTTTGGCCTGCCCATTACGTGAACACCGCCCTCTGTTTATGCTCCTCGCTAGCATACGCTTATGTCTGCGGAGGGCCGGTTTCGCGAACACCCCCTTCGGTGAGGACCTCTGGATCTCCGTTGCTCCTCGTCCTCCTCGCTCCCTCTACATCGTTCTCAAGCGCCTCGCTAGTAAAAGAGAAGCTGTTTGGCCTGCCCATTACGCGAACACCGCCCTCCGTTTATGCTCCTCGCTAGCGTACGCTTATGTCTGCGGAGGGCCGGTTTCTTGAACACCGCCATCGGTGAGGACCTCGGGATCTCCATGCCTCCTCGTCCTCCCTGCTCCCTCTCCTTTGTTCTCATGCGCCTCGCTAGTGAAAGAGAAGCTGTTTGGCCTGCCTATTACGCGAACACTGCCCTCCAGTTGGACCTCGGGCTCTCCATGCCTCCTCGTCCTCCTCGCTCCCTCTACATCGTTCCCCTGCGCCTCGCTAGTGAAAGAGCAGCTGGTTGGCCTGCCTATTACGCAAACACCGCCCTCCATTTGGACCTCGGGCTCTCCGTGCCTCCGTGTCCTCCTTGCTTTCTTTCCATCATTCTCAAGTGCCTCGCTAGTAAAAGTGCAGCTGTTTGGCCTGCCCATTAAGCGAACACCGCCCTCCGTTTATGCTCCTCGCTAGCGTACGCTTATGTCTGCGGAGGGCCGGTTTCGCGAACACCCCCTTCGGTGAGGACCTCGGGATCTCCGTTGCTCCTCGTCCTCCTTGCTCCTTCTCCTTCGTTCTCATGCGCCTCGCTAGTGAAAAAGAAGCTGTTTTGCCTGCCTATTACGTGAACACCGCCCTCCAGTTGGACCTCGGGCTCTCCGTGTCTCCTCCTCCTCCTTGCTCCCTCTCATTGTTCTCAAGTGCCTCGCTAGTGAAAGAGCAGCCGTTTGGCCTACCCATTACGTGAACATGGCCCTCCATTTATGCTCCTCGCGAGCGTACGCTTAGGCCTGCGGATGGCCGGTTTCGCGAACACCGCCCTCTAGTTGGACCTCAGGCTCTCCGTTTCTCCTCGTACTCCTTACTCCCTCTACATCTTTCTCAAGCGCCTCGCTAGTGAAAGAGCAGCTCTGTGGCCTGCCTACTACGCGAACACCGCCCTCCGTTTGGACTTCAGACACTCCTTGCCTCCTCCTCATCCTTGCTCCCTCTACATCGTTCTCAAGTGCCTCGGGAGCGTACGCTTAGGTCTGCGGAGGGCGGGTTACGCGAACACCACCATTTTTGAGGAACCCAGTACCTCCTACACACACACACACACACACACACACAGACACACACACACACACACACACGAGGCAGTGAGGAGGAGAAGGAGGTTGTTGCTACACCTGCGTCGCGAAACCAGGGCTCATTGTGTGCGCGCCCGGAGTAGCTACGGGGAAACACGTGGGACAACCGACCAGTTTGGGGTCATGGTTTATTCAACGCGTATTTTCAGTGTGGTTTAACTTGGTAATCTGATCTGAAAGACTTTCCCTGAATGTGCCTTAATTTCACCTCTTTTTCCTTTCTCCTTTTCTTAGCTTACTGAAAATGTTGGCGACCAAAGGCCGGATTCAGGGACGTGTGCTGCTTGTGCTACTCGCGTTACGTGGGCAAACTGCTCGCTGTCATCATCGATACAAAGGTAAAGTGCAATCCCAGGGTTGTGTGCTGCTTGTGGTACTCGCTTTATGTAGACAAACTGCTTGCTGTCAACATCGATACAAAGATAACAAAAGAATAGCCTAGTGTAACGTAGTGTTTCATGTTTTGTTTTGTTTTTTTCTAGAATGATTCAAATGTAACCATCGTTTCCCCAACCCCGCAGGCTCTGCGACCCGTGAAGAACTGAGACTCCTGGTCGGTAAAACAGGCTCGAGAAAGAGTGCGTCCGGAAACACCATCCTGGGGGATGCGTACGCTTTCAAAGAGGACGTTTCGCCCGAGTCTCTCACCGACAGCTGTCTCAGAAAAGAGGCAGAGGGCGACAAACTGGTGGGAGAGGATGTGGTGAAAATCGGCCAGCTGCGGCTGGTCACAGAGTGTTACAAAGGAGATTACTGAGATTCGTTTGTAACAAAAGGCTGATTCTTTCAATGCACGCATCCTACGGTGAGATTTATATCATGTATTCACAGCCACCAGAGGAGCTGTACAGCACCGAGTGCCTGAAACACAGACAGTTTGTTGATATTTTTTTAATGTAAACCTTCTTTTTTTTTCATGTAAACCTGTTCTTGACATATCTACTGAGATTCGTTTGTCTTGAAAGGCTGATTCAACCCCGTTGTTGACTTTTATTTTGCCTTCCAGATTGCCTCAGTTGTATCGTGAATGTAATTTCAAATAAAATAAAATAAAACTCAGAAGCATCTGTGTGTTGTATTCTTCTTCTTCTTCTTCTTCTTCTTCTCATTATTATTATTATTATTATTATTATTATCATTATTATTATTATTATTGTGATTATGCTTCATTTTCATGTACTGGGGTATCAATGACCCCCATGGTGCCACAGCAGCTTCTGTGCGTGGTCCCCAAGTGCTACGTTTTCTTTCCCGATCCCCTGACGAACCCATTAGAATCGCTCTGGGGCACTCTTCGACCCCAAATGATCATTCTGGTTTTTTTTAACATTTTCATTCACCGGTCTCTACTGAGGTTGGGGTACTCTGGGACCCCCGGGGTCTGGGGCTGCCCCGAAGGGAAGCATGAGGGTTAACATTTTCATTCACCGGTCTCTACTGAGGGTGGGGTACTCTGAGACCCCCGGGGTCTGGGGCTGCCCCGAAGGGGAGCATGAGGGTTAACAGCGGCCTCCCATGGACGAACGCCATAGAGCCTGCCCAAAACTAGGAGAAAAATTGAAACGGGAGTGGCATCCGGGGAGGGAAACGTGGGTGTACGGGGCGCGGGAGCCAACCCTGATGCACGGCCTGTGAAATACGACCCAGTGGAGAAGGCGACGTGAGAGGATAGTGCTTGTATTACGCAAAACTCCCTGGCTTGTGGAGGACAGATGTGTGATAAGCATGAACACAGGCTCATGAACACAGGCTCATGAACACAAGCTCATGAACACAGGCGCAGGTCTCATGGAGAGGGTCTGAAATTGAGTCTCATGCGCTGAATAAAAAAAAAAACAAACAAATTAGGCAAGGTGAAATTGTAGGCCGGGAGTGATATTGGGTTGGTTCTGTTTTTTTTGGGGGGGGGGTTGTGCAAAACACACACGGAACAGAGTGTGGTGGAGGCTGGGACACGGACAGAGCACAGCTTTCGCGTAGCTTGCGTGTCGCTTCACCGTATTGACTGTTACCACACGCGGGAGCCAACCCTGATGCGCGGCCTGTGAAATACGACCCAGTGGAGAAGGCGACGTGAGAGGATAGCACTTGTATTACGCGAAACTCCCTGGCTTGTGGAGGACAGATGTGTGATAAGCATGAACACAGGCTCATGAACACAGGCTCATGAACACAAGCTCATGAACACAGGCGCAGGTCTCATGGAGAGGGTCTGAAATTGAGTCTCATGCGCTGAATAAAAAAAAAATAACAAAAACAAATTAAGCAAGGTGAAATTGTATGCAATTTTTAAATATGCAGGGCAGTGAAATATCACAAAGTACAATGCTGACTAGTACAACAAGTAACATTAGGCCGGGATTGATAATGGGTTGTTTTTTTGGGGGGGGGGGGGGGGGGGGTGTTGTGCAAAACACACACGGAACAGAGTGTGGTGGAGGCTGGGCGACGGACAGAGCACAGCTTTCGCGTAGCTTGCGTGTCGCTTCACCGTATTGTCTGTTACCACACGCGGGAGCCAACCCTGATGCTCGGCCTGTGAAATGCGACCCAGGGGTACTCTGGGACCCCCGGGGTCCGGAGCTGCCCCGAAGGGGAGCACGAGGGTTTTCCCGACCGAGAGTCCCGACCGAGAGGGTTTTCCCGACCGAGAGTCCCGACCGAGAAAGTTTTCCCGACCGAGAGTCCCGACCGAGAGTCCCGACCGAGAAAGTTTTCCCGACCGAGAGTCCCGACTGAGAGAGTTTTCCCGACTGAGAGTCCCGACCGAGAAAGTTTTCCCGACCGAGAGTCCCGACCGGGAAAGTTTTCCCGACCGAGAGTGCCGACCGGGAAAGTTTTCCCAACCGAGAGTCCCGACCGAGAAAGTTTTCCCGACCGAGAAAGTTTTCCTGACCGAGAGTCCCGACCGAGAAAGTTTTCCCGACCGAGAGTCCCGACCGGGAAAGTTTTCCCGACCGAGAGTCCCGACCGAGAAAGTTTTCCCGACCGAGAGAGTTTTCCCGACCGAGAGTCCCGACCGAGAAAGTTTTCCCGACCGAGAGTCCCGACCGAGAGAGTTTTCCCGACCGAGAGTCCCGACCGAGAAAGTTTTCCCGACCGAGAGAGTTTTCCCGACCGAGAGTCAAAATGAGGAAGTTTTCAAACAGGCAGTGTGTTTCACAAACTCAGGCTGGTATTTTCAGATCAGCTGTCATTTTCATTGTTTCATTTTATCATGGGTATGTGAAGTGCCGTGGTTCATCTTACACAATGATGATTGCTAAGCCAGATAATAGTCCTGAACGCCACACAGGCATTTGTAGGAAATCATGGTCAACTTTTGTATCTGTATCGTTTTTAACATTGTAAAAGATGTAAAATGTAGATGAATGTGTTGAGAATAATAAAAAAAGCGAAATCCAAAGTATAACTTTGACTTGACATTTATTTCTTTTGCATCACACAAAATCCATGCCATTTCACGTACATTACACAGAATTCATGAGAATGGGAAAGTTTTCCCGACCGAGAAAGTTTTCCCGACAGAGAGTCCGGACCGGGAAAGTTTTCCCGACCGAGAGTCCCGACCGAGAGAGTTTTCCCGACCGAGAGTCCAAATGAGGAAGTTTTCAAACAGGCAGTGTGTTTCACAAACTCAGGCTGGTATTTTCAGATCAGCTGCCATTTTCATTGTTTCATTTTATCATGGGTATGTGAAATGTTGTGCCGTGGTTCATCTTACACAATGATGATTGCTAAGCCAGATATGAGTCCTGAACGCCACACAGGCATTTGTAGGAAATCATGGTCAACTTTTGTATGTGTATCTTTTTTAAGATTGTAAAAGCTGTAAAATGTAGATGAATGTGTTGATAATCATAAAAAAAAACGAAATCCAAAGTATAACTTTGCCATAACATTTATTTCTTTTGCATCACACAAAATCCATGCCATTTCACGTACATTAGTACCATTGATGTTAAGTTAGACTCTTTTTCTCCAATCGATCTTTCTGAGTTAACTTCAATAATTACTTCCTCCAAACCATCAACGTGTCTTTTAGACCCCATTCCTACAAAACTGCTCAAAGAAGTCCTGCCATTAATTAATTCTTCAATCTTAAATATGATCAATCTATCTCTAATAATTGGCTATGTACCACAGGCCTTCAAGGTGGCTGTAGTTAAACCCTTACTTAAAAAGCAATCTCTAGACCCAGCTGTCTTAGCTAATTATAGGCCAATCTCCAACCTTCCTTTCATATCAAAAATCCTTGAAAGAGTAGTTGTCAAACAGCTAACAGATCATCTGCAGAGGAATGGCTTATTTGAAGAGTTTCAGTCAGGTTTCAGAGCTCATCACAGCACAGAAACAGCTTTAGTGAAGGTTACAAATGATCTTCTTATGGCCTCTGACAGTGGACTCATCTCTGTGCTTGTCCTGCTAGACCTCAGTGCAGCGTTTGATACTGTCGACCATAATATCCTATTAGAGCGATTAGAACATGCTGTAGGTATTACAGGTACTGCACTGCAGTGGTTTGTATCATATCTATCTAATAGACTCCAATTTGTTCAAGTAAATGGAGAGTCTTCTTCACATGCTGAGGTTAATTATGGAGTTCCACAGGGTTCAGTGCTAGGACCAATTCTATTTACATTATACATGCTTCCCCTAGGTAGCATCATTAGAAGACATAGCATAAATTTTCACTGCTATGCAGATGATACGCAGCTCTATCTATCCATGAAGCCAGGTAACACACACCAATTAGTTAAACTGCAGGAATGTCTTAAAGACATAAAGACCTGGATGGCCGCTAACTTCCTGCTTCTTAATTCAGATAAAACTGAGGTTATTGTACTCGGCCCTGAAAATCTTAGAAATATGGTATCTAAGCAGATCCTTACTCTGGATGGCATTACCTTGGCCTCCAGTAATGCTGTGAGGAACCTTGGAGTCATTTTTGACCAGGACATGTCCTTCAAGGCACATATTAAACAAATATGTAAGACTGCTTTCTTCCATTTGCGCAACATCTCTAAAATTAGAAATATCCTGTCTCAGAGTGATGCTGAAAAACTAGTTCATGCCTTCATTACTTCCAGGCTGGACTACTGTAACTCATTATTATCAGGATGTCCTAAAAACTCCCTGAAAAGTCTTCAGTTAATCCAAAATGCTGCAGCAAGAGTACTGACAGGGACTAGAAAGAGAGAGCATATTTCTCCTGTTTTGGCTTCCCTTCATTGGCTTCCTGTTAAATCCAGAATTGAATTCAAAATCCTGCTCCTCACATACAAGGTCTTAAATAATCAGGCCCCATCTTATCTTAATGACCTTGTAGTACCATATCACCCTATTAGAGCACTTCGCTCTCGCTCTGCAGGCTTACTTGTTGTTCCTAGAGTATTTAAAAGTAGAATGGGAGGGAGAGCCTTCAGTTTTCAGGCCCCTCTTCTGTGGAACCAGCTTCCAGTTTGGATTCAGGAGACAGACACTATCTCTACTTTCAAGGTTAGGCTTAAAACTTTCCTTTTTGCTAAAGCATATAGTTAGGGCTGGACCAGGTGACCCTGAATCCTCCCTTAGTTATGCTGCAATAGACGTAGGCTGCCGGGGATTCCCATGATGCATTGAGTTTTTCCTTTCCAGTCACCTTCTCACTCACTATGTGTTAATAGACCTCTCTGCATCGAATCATATCTGTTATTAATCTCTGTCTCTCTTCCACAGCATGTCTTTCATCCTGTTTTCCTTCTTTCACCCCAACCGGTCGCAGCAGATGGCCGCCCCTCCCTGAGCCTGGTTCTGCCGGAGGTTTCTTCCTGTTAAAAGGGAGTTTTTCCTTCCCACTGTCGCCAAAGTGCTTGCTCATAGGGGGTCATATGATATGATTGTTGGGTTTTTCTCTGTATTTATTATTGTGCTATCTACTGTACAATATAAAGCGCCTTGAGGCGACTTTTGTTGTGATTTGGCGCTATATCAATAAAATTGAATTGAATTGAATTGAATTACACAGAATCCATCAAAACGGCCAAACTTTCTTTACACCAAAACTTTCCCGACCGAGAGTCCCGACCGGGAAAGTTTTCCCGACCGAGAGTCCCGACCGAGAGTCCCGACCGAGACAGTTTTCCCAACCGAGAAAGTTTTCCCGACCGAGAGTCCCGACCGAGAAAGTTTTCCCGACCGAGATAGTTTTCTCGACCGAGAAAGTTTTCCCGACCGAGAGTCCCGACCGAGAAATTTTTCCCGACCGAGAGTCCAAATGAGAAAGTTTTCAAACAGGCAGTGTGTTTCATAGACTCAGGCTGGTATTTTCAGACCAGCTGTCATTTTCATTGTTTCATTTTATCATGGGTATGTGAAATGTTGTGCCGTGGTTCATCTTGCACAATGATGAAACGCCACACAGGCCTACAAACGCCACACAAGCATTTGTAGGAAATCATGGTCAACTTGTGTATGTGTATCGTTTTTAACATTGTAAAAGATGTAAAATGTAGGTGATTGTGTTGAGAATAATAAAAAACGAAATCCAAAGTATTGCTTTCCCATGACATTTATTTCTTTTGCATCACACAAAATCCATGCCATTTCACGTACATTACACAGAATCCATCAAAACGGCAAACCTTTCTTTACACCAAAACTTTCCCGACCGAGGGAGTTTTCCCGACTGAGAGAGTTTTCCCGACCGAGAGTCCCGACCGAGAAAGTACATTTGGTGTACACATTTTAAATTTTGAGCTCGATGCACCAACTCAGTGGAGGTCTCTTCGAGCAAAGTATACTGATAGTTTGACCTTAACAGAGAGGGCAAGCTGTAGGCAAGAGCAAACCCAAGCGGAAGAAGAAATTGAAGCGATGCCCGAGCCTGTTGCAGACTCTGAAGAAGAGTCTTTAGCCACAGCAATAACTGCGTCTTTCAATAAACCTCAACCGGAGCCTCAGCCAGAGCCTTCAACTTCAACTTCCTCCGCGCTAGCCACTGTGGGGTCACATGGGACATGTGCTGACTTGTGTGTGTTGTTGTGAACTTAGACAGATGTACATGTTAAGCTGCGGACATGTTTCCTTTGAGGCATGCATCAAGGAGAACGTGAGGGTAACTGGGAAACGAATGTGTTTTATGTGTAAGGTAGAATGCGCATTTTATCGACCGGTGCACTCCAGCTGCGTGTCAGATGTTACCTGCGTTGACTGTAACCAGCGCAGAGTGTACATGATGTTATGCGGTCACGCGACCTGCGCGTGTGTGAACAAAGCTTGTTCAGAATGTAACACCAAACATACCGTGAGAAGTTTCTGTGAATGGATTGACAAACTAACAGCTTATCTGTGTGTATGATACATAAAAAACCTACTACAAGTATAGTAGATGTATTGCCATTACAAGTATTGCCATTATGAGTTTGGCTACTGCATCCAACATATTTTTGTATAATAAAGAACCACAAGTATTTCTACTACAAGTGTTATATTTGTGTATAATAAAAACTATTCTAAAATGGTGGATGTCAGTTACATTCTGTATAACATTCATTTATTGTACTGTGTAACAACATACATATTCAAATGTGATGGGCACAATCATTAACCACACAGTCTCTGTGTCTGCAAAGGCATCGGTTTATTGCAGTGTTTAAGAACATACAGATAAAATTGTACACAGTTAAGAAGAGCATAAACTAAACGCAAAGGGTATGTGATGGGCACAATCATTAACCACACAGTCTCTGTGTCTGCAAAGGCATCTGTTTATTGCAGCGTCTAACAACATACAGATACAATTGTGTGCAGTTGAGAAGAGCGTATTTTTTTAAAAAAAAAAGCAAAGCATACAGCTGTACACAAAAGAAAACAATACTTTGATCATAATGTAAAAGCAAACCGTACTGCTGTACACAAAAGACATCCAAGTGAACAACACTTTACATTTCCCAAAGTGACACTCGTGTACATGAGCTAGTTTTTTGGCGTGAGGCACTTGCTTTTCTTAAGAAGCTGGAGATCTGCGCAGCAGGGCATACTTGCGGTTGAAAAAACCTCGGTTGAACTAAGAGATCGAGTGGAGATGCTCTGCCTGGTGGTTAGTCGATCAAGATCGCAACGAAGCGATAACTTCCTTACGTGTCAAGTACAGTTGGTTCACAAGGATTTGCATTCGACTTCTTGTTGTTGATCAGAGGCAAGGGAACCACATTGAAATACGCAATCGGTGCAGACGACACGTACACACGATACATCCTATTGTCTACCGCGCAGTCGCCTCACCAGCTTACGTTCCCAGACATGCAATCGCTCGTACGTTATTGTATGAAGGATGTGAGCAAGCTTTCAGATGGCAAAGAAGACTACGACATGATCAGAGAACTGCAATGTCACCAGACTCAAAGCGCCGATCAGATCAAGTTCTGTGATAAGCTCGAAGGCTTAAAACTGAGATCAGATCCGCATTGCGAGGTAATAGACCGGCGTACAGACCTCAGAGGGCCACCTGTCGTTCACAGGAATCTAAAACCTAGAATGCGTAATACAGACACAGTGTTCCCGAGGCTGGCGTCGGACAATCCGCCTGTTGTTCACAGAAGCGGGGCTGTACAACCTACGGATTTCAGAGCACCACCTGTTGACAGGGATCTAAATCCCAGGACGTGCAATAAAGACAGTGTTCCCGAGGTCGGCGTCAGACAATCCACCTGTCGTTCACAGAAACTTGAAGCCGAATAATGACAGTCCCACACTCTTCGCCGAAGCGACACCCCGGCCTCTGCCTGTTAGAAACACCAGCTCATCTGGAAAGGACCCTGTCGGATTCGGGGAGGGTTACACTTTGCTGGCAGCTTATTATAACTACGGGAAAAACGTGGAACAACAGTCCGAAGTGAACCAAGATCCAGTCAAACGCAACCGCCATGAAGACGGAGCACCTGTAGGATCCGGAATCCATCAGATACGTTACTGGACCCCTAAAGCTAAGGGTAGCATTAACGATCGTGAGCCCTACGAGTAAGAACACAGCTGTGACACGGACTCTTGATTCTCCCGCACCCATTGTATTAGTGTTTGTGAAGACACGTGAAGATAGAAGTGAAATGTTACACTTTTGTCTGTATGATATTGAACG
Source organism: Pelmatolapia mariae (assembly GCF_036321145.2). Taxonomy (NCBI): domain Eukaryota; kingdom Metazoa; phylum Chordata; class Actinopteri; order Cichliformes; family Cichlidae; genus Pelmatolapia; species Pelmatolapia mariae. The sequence continues at coordinate 263,376 of NC_086227.1, forward strand.
ACACAGTGCTGGCAAAGTATTACATTTCTTTATTTAGGTAAAGTTCACAAGTCAAGGTACATCACCAATACATGCAGGCTAGTTCGCTAACCAACAAGCTACGGGTTACCATTATTCCCAATATAGGTCGAGAATGTCCGAATGAGCTTAAAGTGGCGACAACGGGTCACCTTGAGGCGTCGTGCTATAAGACGTCGGGTTACACGACTAGGCCACGGTGCAAAGAATCCACGTCGCTAATATGTTGTATTTAGCATACTCAGTCAAAGCGAAGCCTCTGTTGATCACATCGACCAGCCAGTATGCATCCAACAGGTCTCATCACCCCAGTGATCCTGGTCTATGTGACATCGTGTGGAGCTACTTCAGAAGAAGGCCCATTCTGGATAGCTCTGTACAACTGTAACTAACGACTACATGTACATATTGAATGTGCACCAAATTTCAAGTAATAAGAGTGGATGAATTACTCAAATGTGATGCGGCTTATCGTAGGTGTGCTAATTGTGAAGTGCAACTTATTTCAAATAAACACCTTGTGTATACATGACAAATGAGCGTCAATGTGTTTCCTTACACATGCAGCCACAGATTATATAGCTGAAATTCATCTAAAAGGTGAGTGTTTCCAAGTGTCCAATGTGATGCACAACACCGCACACGAACATGAAATGTGAACACTTTTATTCAAGCAAGGTAGTTACAAGTATGCCACAACAGTTTATTTTTATTGCAATCAAGCGCACCCGATATAATCATAGGTCGGTCAGGAGAATCATACGGCGGTCGGAAGACCGAGCGCGGTGTCGATATTGAACTGTACAAAATATTGGCCTGCACGAAACTAGGAGAAAAATTTAAATGGGCGTGGTATCCACGGAGGGAAATGATGATGCACGGGGGGGCATACCATTAGGGACATGCGCAACAGGGGAGTGCGTTTTTAAAACGCCCCCCTGTGGCTGAATTTTTTTTTACAATATCAACAAACTGTCCGTGTTTCAGGCGCTCGATCCCTTAACCCTCATGCTCCCCTTCGGGGCAACCCCAGACCCCGGGGGTCCCAGAGTACCCCACCCTCAGTAGAGACCGGTGAATGAAAATGTTAACCCTCGTGCTCCCCTTCGGGGCAGCCCCAGACCCCGGGGGTCCCAGAGTACCCCACCCTCAGTAGAGACCGGTGTATGAAAATGTAAAAAAAAAAACAGAACGATCATTTGGGGTCGAAGAGTGCCCCAGAGCGATTCTAATGGGTTCGTCAGGGGATCGGGAAAGAAAACGTAGCACTTGGGGACCACGCACAGAAGATGCTGCGGCACCATGGGGGTCATTGATACCCCAGTACATGAAAATGAAGCATAATCACAATAATAATAATAATAATAATAATAATAATAATGAGAAGAAGAAGAAGAAGAAGAATACAACACACAGACGCTTCTGAGTTTTATTTTATTTTATTTGAAATTACACTCACGATACAACTGAGGCAATCTGGAAGGCAAAATAAAAGTCAACAACGGGGTTGAATCAGCCTTTCAAGACAAACGAATCTCAGTAGATATGTCAAGAACAGGTTTACATGAAAAAAAAAGAAGGTTTACATTAAAAAAATATCAACAAACTGTCCGTGTTTCAGGCGCTCGGTGCTGTACAGCGCCTCCTGTGGACGAACGTCATAGAGCCTGCCCGAAACTAGGAGAAAAATTGAAATGGGAGTGGCAGCCACAGAGGGAAATGACGACCTATCCAGGCATACCATTTTAGGGACATGCGCAATGGGGGGGGGTGCGTTTTTAAAACGCCCCCCCCTCCCCCCCGCAGCTTTATTTTTTATTACAATATCAACAAACTGTCCGTGTTTCAGGCGCTTGGTGCTGTACAGCGCCTCCGGTGGCTGTGAATACATGATAAAAATATCACCGTAGGATGCGTGCATTGAAAGAATCAGCCTTTCGTTACAAACGAATCTCAGTAATCTCCTTTGTAACACTCTGTGACCAGTCGCAGCTGGCCGATTTTCACCACATCCTCTCCCACCAGTTTGTCGTAGGCCTCGGTGATGGCGTCGAAGATTTTCCTCGCCGATTTCAGCTCATGCAACAGCGTCTCCGCCACGGTGCCGACCTTGACGTCGTCCGCTTCAATGTTGCGGGCGATCAGGAGACGTTGAATGGAAGGAATGAAACGAGGCGTGAGGAGTCTTTTCCTGATGCTGTAATAATGTTCGGCGTAAAAGTCATCCTCCAAGACTCGCAGACACTCGTGTTGTCTCTGGCTGGGGTGATTGATCTTGCACCCGTTGCACGCGTCGGTGCGGTACTCGTTGATCACTATGTCGAGTAGGTGATACACCGCAGTTTTCACGGTATCGACGAGTAAAGAAGACGCCCAACCGTCAAGCTCGGCGTCTTGCCGCTCGCCCGCCGCTGCATCACACTCCGCGTCGGACAGTATCTCCCCCTCTTCCGAGGAACTGTCAGCTGAGCTGTCCGAGGAACGGTCCTCCTCGTCGCAACGCAGGGGTGCAGAGTCCATCTCTTTCTTTTTATCTCCCTCGGTATTGAGCGAGGAAGACGGTTTTGACAAAAAAAAAGTTTCCGAACGAACGAGACAATCGCCTTCTTTTGAAAATATTAGAAAGGGGGGCTTATTTTTTTGTCGTTGTTTATAGCCACTTCATAGAACAGCTACAGCATAGGCAAACATTCAGCGAGTAAGTAAGTAAGTAAGTAAGTAAGTAAGTACATAGACTGCATTAGAACTAGAAATCCGAGAAAACAAGTGAAATGAAACTCAGCCTTCGTAGTGTAACAAGGAGAAACGGGGTGGGTTTAGCCAAGCGAACATTGCCAGTGTACAATTTTACTGAGAATATCCAAGGGCTCCACCGAGCCCCATGAGAACATAAGATGTAAAGTACGCTCCTGCGCCAAATAATCCCAGGGAAGCGAGGCCGAAGAATTTACACCGCTCCTTCAATTCGATCCTCTCCTCTTCTTCCCTTTTTCTTTGCTCTTCCTCCTTTCTCCTCTTCAGCCTTTCTCTTTCGAGTTTCTTCTGGGCCGCCTTATACATCTCGTTGGTGTAGTGGTTTCCTCCATTGAAATCCACCATCATTTCATCTATTTCATCCAGAAGACAGCCCCGGAGTGTCGATCGCAGCGATTGTTCTTATGTCTTCGCCCTCTGCCTCTTTTCTGAGACAGCCGTCGGTGACAGACTCGGGCGAAACGTCCTCTTTGAAAGCGTACGCATCCCCCAGGATGGTGTTTCCGGACGCACTCTTTCTCGAGCCTGTTTTACCGACCAGAAGGAGTCTCAGTTCTTCACGGGTCGCAGAGCCTGCGGGGTTGGGGAAACGATGGTTACATTTAAATCATTCTAGAAAAAAACAAAACAAAACATGAAACACTACGTTACACTAGGCTATTCTTTTGTTATCTTTGTATCGATGTTGACAGCAAGCAGTTTGTCTACATAAAGCGAGTACCACAAGCAGCACACAACCCTGGGATTGCACTTTACCTTTGTATTGATGATGACAGCGAGCAGTTTGCCCACGTAACGCGAGTAGCACAAGCAGCACACGTCCCTGAATCCGGCCTTTGGTCGCCAACATTTTCAGTAAGCTAAGAAAAGGAGAAAGGAAAAAGAGGTGAAATTAAGGCACATTCAGGGAAAGTCTTTCAGATCAGATTACCAAGTTAGACCACACTGAAAATACGCGTTGAATAAACCATGACCCCAAACTGGTCGGTTGTCCCACGTGTTTCCCCGTAGCTGCTCCGGGCGCACACACAATGAGCCCTGGTTTCGCGACGCGGGCGTAGCAACAACCTCCTTCTCCTCCTCACTGCCTCGTGTGTGTGTGTGTGTGTGTGTGTGTGTGTGTGTGTAGGAGGTTCTGGGTTCCTCAAAGACGGTGGTGTTCGCGAAACCCACCCTCCCCAAAGCTAAGGGCTCGCCAGCTAGGCCCGTGAGAGCGAGGGTCCGAGGTCCAAACGGAAGGCTGTGTTCGCGTAACCCGCCCTCCGTAGACCTAAGCGTACGCTACCGAGGCACTTGAGAACGATGTAGAGGGAGCAAGGATGAGGAGGAGGCAAGGAGTGTCTGAAGTCCAAACGGAGGGCGGTGTTCGCGTAGTAGGCAGGCCACAGAGCTGCTCTTTCACTAGCGAGGCGCTTGAGAAAGATGTAGAGGGAGCAAGGATGAGGAGGAGGCAAGGAGTGTCTGAAGTCCAAACGGAGGGCGGTGTTCGCGTAGTAGGCAGGCCACAGAGCTGTTCTTTCACTAGCGAGGCGCTTGAGAAAGATGTGGAGGGAGTAAGGAGTACGAGGAGCAACGGAGAGCCCGAGGTCCAACTGGAGGGCAGTGTTCGCGTAATAGGAAGGCCAAACAGCTTCTCTTTCACTAGCGAGGCGCTTGAGAACGAAGGAGAAGGAGCAAGGAGGACGAGGAGCAACGGAGAGCCCGAGGTCCTCACTCAGGCCCATTTACGCGTAACCCAAGGCCCATCCGGCAAAGCGCTCACCTGCGAGGAGCAGGAGAATGGAGCAGAAGGAGGTCGCAGGACTAGGAGGCAAAGAGAGTCCGAGGTCCTCACTAAGGCCGGTTTACGCGAACACTGCCGAGAAGGAGACGACGATGATGATGATGATGATGATGATGATGATGATGATGATGATGACGATCTAAAGTTGAGAGTTGTTTCCTCCGGCGGTTCGGGGTCCCTCCGGACCCCAGTGTTTGCCATCGTAACTTACGAATGGTGGTTCGGGGTCCCTCCAGACCCCAGTGTTTGCCATTGTAACTCACGAATGTGTATTGGGGTTGTGAAATACCCCATCGTGGGTACGCTTTGACCCCATAGTAATCGTGGAGTAGAGAACATCCCTGCTCCTCTCGAAGGCCGGTTTACGCGTAACCCGAGGCCCATCACGGTAAGCGCTCGCCTGTGAGGAGCAGGAGAACGGAACAGAAGGAGGTCGCAGGACTAGGAGGCAAAGAGAGTCCGAGGTCCTCACTTAGGCCGGTTTACGCGAACACTGCTGAGAAGGAGACCATGATGATGATGATGATGATGATGATGATGATGTGAAGTTGAGAGTTGTTTCCTCCGGCGGTTCGGGGTCCCTCCGGACCCCAGTGTTTGCCATCGTAACTTACGAATGGCGGTTCGGGGTCTCTCCAGACCCCAGTGTTTGCCATTGTAACTCACGAATGTGTATTGGGGTTGCGAAATACCCCATCGTGGGTACGCTTTGACCCCATAGTAATCGTGGAGTAGAGAATATCCCTGTTCCTCTCGAAGACCGGTTTACGCGTAACCCGAGGCCCATCCGGCTAAACGCTCCCCTGTGAGGAGCAGGAGAACGGAACAGAAGGAGGAAGGAGGACTTGGAGGCAGGGAGAGTCCGAGGTCCTCACTTAGGCCCGTTTACGCGAAGACTGCCGAGAAGGAGACGACGATGATGATGATGATGATGATGATGTGAAGTTGAGAGTTGTTTCCTCCGGCGGTTCGGGGTCCCTCCGGACCCCAGTGTTTGCCATCGTAACTTACGAATGGCGGTTCGGGGTCCCTCCAGACCCCAGTGTTTGCCATCGTAACTTACGAATGTGTATTGGGGTTGCGAAATACCCCATTGTGGGTACGCTTTGACCCCATAGTAATCGTGGAGTAGAGAACATCCCTGCTCCTCTCGAAGGCCGGTTTACGCGTAACCCGAGGCCCATCCGGCTAAACGCTCCCCTGTGAGGAGCAGGAGAACGGAGCAGAAGGAGGCAGGAGGATAAGGCGGTTTACGCGAACACTGCCCTCTGCAGAGCTAAGCGTCCGACAGCGAGGCGCAGGAGAACCGAGGAGAAGGAGAAAGGAGGATGCTGAGGCAGGGAGAGTCCGAGGTCCTCGCTTAGGTCGGTTTACGCGAACACAACCGAGAAGGAGAAGAAGATGATGATGATGATGATGATGATGATGATGATGTGAAGTTGAGAGTTGTTTCCTCCGGCGGTTCGGGGTCCCTCCAGACCCCAGTGTTTGCCATCGTAACTTACGAATGTACATTGGGGTTGCGAAATACCCCATCGTGATTACTAAGGGGTCACACAGTACCCACGGAACACAGAGCGCCCGAGGTCCCCACTTAGGCCGGTTTACACGTAACTCGGGCCCCATCCGGCAAAGCGCTCACCTGCGAGGCGCAAGACAACGGACCAGAAGGAGGAAAGAGGACAGGGAGTCAGAGAGAGTCCGAGGTCCCCACTTAGGCAGGTTTACGCGTAACCCGGGGCCCATCCGGCTAAGTGCTCGCCTTCGAGGAGCAGGAGAACAGAGCAGCAGGAGGTAGGAGGATAAGGATGCAGGGGGGAGTCCGAGGTCCTCATGGAAGCCGGTTTACGCGAACACTGCCCTCTGCAAAGCTAAGCGTCCGACAGCGAGGCGCAGGAGAACCGAGGAGAAGGAGAAAGGAGGATGCTGAGGCAGGCAGAGTCCGAGGTCCTCGCTTAGGTCGGTTTACGCGAACACAACCGAGAAGGAGAAGAAGAAGATGATGATGATGATGATGATGATGATGATGATGATGATGATGATGACGATGATGTGAAGTTGAGAGTTGTTGGTCCCTCCAGACCCCAGTGTTTGCCATCGTAACTTACGAATGTGCGTTGGGGTGGCGAAACACCCCCCATTGTGGCTACTAAGGGGTCGGCAAATACCCCCGAGGTGATGAGACAGGGGTAACGAAATACCCCGTTGCGAGTAACGCGGGGTAGCGAAATACCCCACCACAACATCGGTAAAGGTAGCGAAATACGAGTTACTAAGCGTGTCGGGGTTGCGGACAAATTGCCAGCCAGAAAGACAGAAAGAGTGCACACCACTGACAAGGACATGTCCCGCACCAGGCCGTGGGTGGCGAGGAGGGATCGAGGCGTAGCAGCATCAACGGCATCAACATCTGCGTCAGCGTCGCAAACCTCTTGGGGAAACCGCGGCTCCTTCAGCGGAAGAAACTTAGGCACATCGTGCACTGCTGCTGCTGCTGCTGCTCCTGCTACTCTATTACGACCTGCTACATTTCATTATCAAGGCCTAGCCAGCAAAGACGCAGAAGACAACACGGTCGGCGGTGGTCACATAATAGACAGGTCCGAACACGAAACCTTCTCCAGAAAGACAGAAGAAGAAGAAGAAGAAGAAGAAGAAGAAGAAGAAGTCAGTGTCCATCTAACTGACGAGTTTGAACATGACAAGAAAATTGCCTTTGTTTGGGCCGAGGCGCAAGCATCCGGCTTTGAAATCTCATCGCAACATTACCAGGGTGACGACTCGGAAGATGACTCGGAAGATGACTCGGAAAAAGAGTCGCAAGATGACAACGAGCACTCTGAGGCCGAGCTTCGCGACGAGGATGCTATGGGGGGCACTGAGGATGGCGGTGATGATGGTCGCGATGATAATTACAGTGAAGACGACGACGTAGATTACGACGAAGCTGTAGGCGATTGCCACAAAGGTGGCGGCGATGACGATTATCACGAAGATGGTAGCGACGAAGACGACACCGACGACTACGATGGAGAAGAAGAAGAAGAAGAAGAAGAAGAAGAAGAAGAAGAAGAAGAAGGAGAAGAAGAAGAAGAAGAAGAGGACGAGCAATCGTCGCAGTCGATTTATCCCAAACCCCGCGACCTAGAGCAGCGAGGAGGCCCCACCGAAGAGGCTCTAGCCGCGGTCCGAGATGAGGCGTCCTCGTTCATGGCGTACTTTCCGCCCGAGATAGAGGACGCCGTGGTCGCGATGACCAACCTGGAAGCGTCCAGGCGCCGCACCGCCATCGACGGTTGGAAGCCCATGGGCCGCGCCGAGTTCCGAGCCTACGTGGGGCTGCTGATACTCGCCGGCGTGTACAGGTCGCGAGGCGAGGCCTGCGAGAGCCTGTGGGACGCAGAGAGCGGCAGGTCTGTGTTCAGAGCCACGATGCCGCTCAAGACCTTCCGGGCTTACTCGAGCGCCCTGCGGTTCGACGACCGAGAGACCAGAGAGGCCAGGCGTCGCAACGACCGCGGTCAATACGACAAGCTGGCCCCGGTCAGAGCGGTGTGGGATGAGTGGTGCGGGCGCTTGCCTCTCATGTACCGACCGGGACCCGAGGTCACCGTGGATGAGAGACTGGTGCCGTTTAGAGGTTTGTGTGATGATGATGATGATGATGATGATGGGACGTATGGGATGGATAGTCGGTTTTCCTCACTGTATTTTTTTTTGTACTTTTTGTATTTTTTTTTGGGGGGGGGCTTTTATTTGGTTTTTCTCCCTGTGTGCTTGTGAAACTGAGATACGTTCTGAACTCTTTCACTCGCTTGGTGCATGTGTGTCCGACTGTCTCTCTGTGGTGATTGTGATGATATTGGCATGTATGGGACGGATATTAGGCTTTCCTCAATTCCTCAATGTATATTTTTTGTGTACTTTTGTTTGGATTTCTGCCTGCGTGTTTGTGAAACTGGGACAGTTTCTGAACTCTCTCTTGGTTTCTTGTCGTATCACCCACAGGAAGGTGTCCGTTCAGGCAGTACATGCCCAGCAAACCGGCCAGGTACGGGATCAAGATATGGGTCGCGTGCAACGCCCAGTCCAGCTACGCGTGGAAAATGCAGGTGTACGCCGGCAAGCCCGACAAGCTCGGTCCTCCCGAAAAGAACCTGGCCGCCCGAGTGGTCATGGACCTCACCGAGGGACTGGCGCCTGGACGCAACGTCACCTGCGACAACTTCTTCACGTCGCGCGAGCTCGCGACGAGGCTTTTTCGCGAAAGAGGCCACACATTGCTGGGCACCCTCCGAGCCAACAGGCCTGAGATCCCCAGAGAGCTGCGCTGCGTCAAGGGCAGGGCCGTCGGCTCCACCCAGGCCGCGGTGCTCCGCGGCGGCCCGGACGGCTGGTCACCCAACGCGGTCGTCCTGTCCTATGTGGCGAAAAAGAACAAGAACGTGCTACTCCTCACCACCTCTCCGCGCTACGTCGGGCCCTCCGGGTCGCCGCTGGAGCCGAGCAGCAACCCCGACGGCGGCGGGGGCGGCTCTGCGAAACCCTCAATGGTGCTGCATTACAATCGCACCAAGGGAGGCGTCGACAACCTAGACAAGGTTGTGGGGACCTACAGCTGCAGGAGAAAGACTTCTAGGTGGCCCGTGGCCCTTTTCCACAACATGGTGGACGTGGCGGCCTACAACGCGTTCGTCCTCTGGAGGGAGATCCACCCGGACTGGATGTCGGGCAAACTCAACAAACGAAGGCTGTTCCTTGAGCGTCTGGGCAAAGCGCTCGTTCTCCCGACGCTCGAGGCCAGGGGACGACGAGGAACGCGAGGAGGAAGGCGAGAAGGAGAAGGAGAAGGAGAAGCCGTCTCCACTCCTGATTCCCGCCGCGACGAACCGCGGGAAACCCCGGTCAAGAGGCAGAGGTGCCGCGTCTGTCCCAGGAGCAAGGACGTCAAGACCAAGATCGTTTGCTTCGCCTGCCACGTGCATGTGTGCTCGAGGTGCGCGCTCACGTACTGCCCCAACTGCGCCGCGGCCCGCTGTCCGGTTTCGCGACGAGACCCCTCCGACGACGACGAGCGCCGGGGCCCACCTGTGTCTGCTTGACCCCTCTTCCTTTCTCTCTCTCCCTCTCCACCTCCGAAGATGGTCGAGAAAAGCTACCTATTGACACACCAACTACTCGTAGGCCGAGCGCGTCTGCGTCGACGACTCGGGACATTCACGAGCTCCTTCTCCAAAGCTCACGTCACTGGGAATGGACACGTACGGTCGTGACAGCAGCAACGACGGCGAGAACGGCGACGAGGGGATCCCGGTCTCTGAATCGGACCGAATCGGACCGATTGGAGAGCGCGAACCGGGGGAGGAGCGATCGTCGCGGAAACCGAACGAGCGTCCCCGTGTGCTTCAGGGATCACCCGCCAGTCGCTACTGGGACAAACACAAAAGAAACGCACCGGTTCAAGCCGTGGCTCCGTTCGACGGGACGTGCGCGTGTTCCGTTTGCAGAGTCGAGAAAACCCGGCGCGCTTCAAACGCCACCCCAGAAACAGCGAGAGACGTCTTCCGACACTATGCGTGGATTTTCGATCCGCCGCAACCGCGCGGCCGCCGTCGCAATCGATGGAGGGTTACAGCCGTTTAGGTGTCTTTGTCTGATGCTGCGACGGGACCCGCTTTAACCGGGGGTCCGCCTGACCCCCACCTCCCCCACCCCAAGCTGCCTCCGCAGCCCTTTGTTCCGTTTCGTGACGAGACCTGGGTCCGCGCTGCCGGGGTCCGCGTGACCCCCTCACACGCACACACCTCTCTCCCTCAACCCCCCCCTCACCGAGCCTCCGCGCAAGGTCCAGCTGCACCACGAGCTGGGGGTCCGCGTGACCCCACTCCCCGAGCGTTTTCTTTTTTTTTTCTTTTGGTCCAGGCCCAGGGCTGCACAAGGGTTAACCAAGGTCCTTTCACAGAGTGCTGGAAGATTAGATGATGCTTCTTTGAGAACATTTTTCTATGAAGCCATGTCGATTGTTAATAGCCATCCTCTCACCACCGACAGCATCAGTGATCCCAAAGGCTTAACCGTTGTGCGCCCGTCCGCCGGCGAAGACCCCACGGTGGTTGTGGGTTACTCGGCGGGGCTGGGGGTGTGCGAGTACCCCGGTCGGGGAGAATGCGTTGTATATTTTTATTATTATTATTATTATTATTATTATTATTATTATTATTATTATTGTTATTGTTATTATTATTATTATTATTATTATTATTATTATTATTATTATTAACCGTTGTGCGCCCGTCCGCCGGCGAAGACCCCACGGTGGTTGTGGGTTACTCGGCGGGGCTGGGGGTGTGCGAGTACCCCGGTCGGGGAGAATGCGTTGTATATTTTTATTATTATTATTATTATTATTATTATTATTATTATTGTTATTGTTATTATTATTATTATTATTATTATTATTATTATTATTATTAACAAACGTATAAAGCCATTACGCCGGTCGGGGACATACGCGCCCCCCTAGGCGGAGACTGGGGTGCGCGAGTACCCCCGAGGGGACTGGGGTGTGCGAGGACCCCGGTCGGGTGCACAAGGGTTAACAAACGTATAAAGCCATTACGCCGGTCGGGGACATACGCGCCCCCCTAGGCGGAGACTGGGGTGCGCGAGTACCCCCGAGGGGACTGGGGTGTGCGAGGACCCCGGTCGGGTGCACAAGGGTTAACAAACGTATAAAGCCATTACGCCGGTCGGGGACATACGCGCCCCCCTAGGCGGAGACTGGGGTGCGCGAGTACCCCCGAGGGGACTGGGGTGTGCGAGGACCCCGGTCGGGTGCACAAGGGTTAACCGAGCGAGCCACAGAAACACGGACAGTTTGTTCATGTTGTACAAAAAAATACTGCCACAGGGGGGCGTTTTAAAAACGCACTCCCCTGTTGTGCATGTCCCCAATGGTATGCCCCCGGCCCGAGCGCGTTTCCCGGGCGGCGTGGTGTTTCGGTAGAAAAAAGAGGTTGGTTTTTGCGGCAGGAATAATGTGTTTAGGTGTTTGTTGTCTAGAACAAATAAAGAATTCACTGTGGAACTACTCCTGTTTGCTGTTATTGAGTATTATCGAGTACATGGTCGATAGCAATAATAAGTAAGAGAGACACATCTTGATATTATTTCAAAATATAAACTTTATTCAATTCAGGAAACACAAAAGGTATACGAATACATTGGACACACAAAGTACATCATTGTCATAAGACAAAAAAACTAAGTAACACAGTAAGTGGCAAGGATGAGGATATTGTCGTAACTGCATACTCATGTAGTAAGAGGAAGATGTGACATTAACCCGCTAATTTAATTGCAGCGCACCATGAGTAAATGGAGCGAGAACGATATGCAACAAAGCAGAGAACAGCCAAAAGTAGTATGCCAAGGACAGCTACGATCACGTGGATCCCGGTTCGATCTGCTGATGTAGAAAAACAACATTTGCACAGTAAATAAATGCACACTTTAAGGGTAAATGTGAATCGTCCACAGAACTGTCAGAATGTTGTTCTCACCGTTTGTTAAAGTAGTGTCTCGATGATATGCGGACGTTGGTGTTTGCAGCGATGCCGTAAAAAAAAAGAGTTAACGCTCGTCACCACACCGTAGCCCGAATGAGTTTGCCACCGCGCAACACCACAACGAAGACATTTGATCTCACCAACTAGAAGTTCGACGACGGTAAATTTCACCCGGCTATGTAGCTTTGGTATGAAACAGCGGTATCGGCCTGCGTCTCTCTCGGACACATTCGTAATCTTGAGGGAAAGGTCCCCGTGTTTCATGGCGTCCGCGAACAACTGCGTCCTCCCCACGTACGATGCGATCTTCATATCTGGGACCTCCGTTTTGTCTCTGTATAAGTGAACGTACTCCACTCGGCTGAGTCGGTCGTTCGGGTCAGGTTTTAGGTCTAGTCTGGACCACTCCACCGTCAAACCCCGGACATCAAAGGTGGGCTCCAGGTGACACGGCAGCACCACAGTGTCACCCGGAGCAGCTAGGGTGGGAAGATTTGAACCAACCACCAGAATCTCGCCTGGACAAAGACAGGAAAGTGTGCAATGTACAGGTAGCAACATTTTAGACATAACCAGGGAGTTAGCGATGAGTGTTTGTGTCATCCGGATATTGTAATACGCTTTGTGTTGTTTATCAAAAAACTCACCTGCAGATGTAAACTCAAGTAAGCAAACAAATAATAGAGTCCAGCAAAGTACCGTAGATGTAACAGAAGCCATTATATACAGCACAATACAAACCCTCTGTTGTGCTGCTACCACAGAACGTGTTTCTTTTCACATATTGGGTTTATTTCATGATCGTATTCATACCCCGGTCGGAGACTGCTATACCTCGGTCGGAGACTGCTATACCTCGGTCGGGTTTTTTCATCAGGCTCTGCAGACCTGTGTATCCGGACACAATAAAGTAATTGGTTCTCTCTGCGTTGTACCCCAATTACACTCAGCTCTCAGTGGCCTACCTCATCCTTGTCTCCGGGCATGGCCCATTCCTACCTCATTTTACATCTTAAGAAGTCCATATGAGCCGAAACAAAAACAAGACACAGACAACAAACGTGAATAAAAAAATAAATGTAATTCATTTATTTTCATTTTTTAGTCTTAAATTTACACATCGGTTTAACGGAGAAGTATCTTCACGGCTAGCATGATGACAGTATGAACTAAAGATGGTGTCCTTTCCACCTCTGCTGGCAGCTCTAAGTGTAACTCCACCTCTGTAGTTCTCAGTGAAATGTGCTACAGGCGTTCCCGGTCTGCTGGGTGTTTTGTGTGGCAAAGGAGTGTGGTTTTACGGTACGGGCCATCCGTGGAAAAAAATACTCCCGTGATACAGTACTCAGTGTAACAATAACGAATTTATTGAATGATTACAATAGTGAATACATTGAATGATTACATCGTTATACAATATCACAGTGTTGCACACGCATATTTTCATTGGGAGTCGAAAGCTGCCTGCAGCTGCTCAACTATGTCTATGCGGGGTATTTTACTCAGGGTAGCTGTCAGGATGATATGAGCAAACGGGGTGTGCCAGTTGACACTTTCCATGATCATCGCTGGCAAATCTTCTGGTTTCTTCGGGGCCTTGTCAGATAGGTCGAGATACCAACAGAATCTGCGGACGTCTGACTTTGCCAGGTCTCCGAAGGCACAGGTGGCCTTGTGCATGTAAGTCATGGCCCGCCGGGCGTTCTTCTGGGAGAGATACGGTCCAGCGCTAGACCGAACATCCTTTTGCCCGCTGTGTGTTGAGGAAGTGTCGCTAGAGGCTACGGCTGCAGGTGTTGGGCTAGGTGACGAGGTTGAAGAAGTCTCCATCCAGGATGTCAGGTCTTCAGAGTTATTGCCGGTGTCCTCCTCAGCTGAGACCGAGAGGCTGTCATCCAGCTGAAACTTCTGCACCAGTTCGTTTGCGGTGTTGTTCCTGTGCATCTTTCTGAGGTACTCGGCCAGCTTTGATATGGCTTTCACTCCAGGAAATCTGGACCTGATGATTTTAGTCAGGGCACAGGGTGTGTTTAACTCCTCCACCTGTGACAACTTGAAGTCTTTTCCTGACCTCATGTGAAATTTCAAAAGTGAGATTTCCTCGGAAGACAGATATTCCAAAGCATTCAGTATGGCTGAGGAAACAGAATGCTGGGCCAAGACTACTGATGAAGAAGATGGTGTGGATGCTGCAGCCGGCGCCAATGGCTGCCACATTTGCCAAACAACAGCGGCGCACTTTTCTCCATATTTACAGGCACGATCAATCAGAAATCTAGCTTGCTCCGCAGATGTTGCCATGTTCATAAACTGCTCGTAGCTTTCTCCGCACATCCAGCGGTTTGCCATCAGGGCGTCGGCGATTAATGCCAGCTTGGGCTTGTTGGCCGCTCTGATCAGCTCACAACGGGATTTTGTGAGGCGGTCGACATATGTTCGGTATCCGTCCATTATATTCTCCTGGGGTATCTTTCTATTGTCGATATTATTTATTCTGCAGAAATTGATGCAGTTGAGAGCAGGTGTGCTTAATGTTAGGGTGTTTGTCGAGAAGAAGAGATATTGACACTATACCTCGGTCGGAGAACACTATACCTCGGTCGGAGAACACTATACCTCGGTCGGGGAACACTATACCTCGGTCGGGGAACACGATACCTCGGTCGGGAAAGTGTAGTTAAACAAACATGTTTGTATTCTAGGTAATTTCATTTAAATAGTACGTCCGTAGCTGATTTAGCAGAAAGCTTATGTTGGTTTTTTGGATGTATTCACATAGCCCCAATTGCATACCCCCACGAAAAAAAATGAAGGTAATGCCAAGGTGGATTCAGCAAGACTTTGGGTTTTTATTGATCGAAAAAGCAAAAAAAAAAAACAATACACATAAATGAGCCCGATACATACAATGCGAGCCTCGGATTATTTAAAAAAAGACACAAAAATAAAACACATATAGTTTGTCTTATCTGCAATGGGGGTTGTGTTGTTAGTTATACAAAAACATATCAGGTTGTTAGACATAAAACAAAGCCCATGTACGCATCCCAAATACATAAACAATACACCAAAGTCATACACTTGATGTGCGGCAACCTAGAGTTGAAGAATCAAGGAGTCCATTCGAAAGTTGTGAATTGTCCAAAATTGCTGGTGACGCCGTACTTGTCCTCAGGCGTGTAAGCAGCTGAAACTTTGATGGATGTAGGAACACCGTCTTCGAGACCCTCAACGACAAAAGTGGTGTCTTCGGTCGGTTGACCTGATAGCCTTTTAGGATCAGACCAAGTGACTCCGTTGTCTTTGGAAACTTGGTACATGTAGGACACGGTAGAATGGAACCGTTCGTGCTCGTAAGACCTGAATGTGCAGTTGTGAGCAGCGCAAGACACGGTGGGTTTGTTGAGTTGGACGTTGCAAGAGGGTTTGAATCTGCCCGTCGCCACAACTTCATCTTCCACACTAGAACCCCTGCAGGTCATGCGCAGGTTCAGTACGTGAAAACTCAAAAACGCGTAAGGCATCTCGTGAGCCATCACACATCGGTCCGATTTGGAGTCCATGGTGCATGACAAATCATAGGACACATAGCGAGACCTGTAAATGGCCATGAGATCACAGATTTTGTCTACGGTAGTCTGGTCACGAACATAAGTGCAAAATATTTTGCTGTCATAGTCCGTGTAACAGGTCATTCCCTTGGGTAGAGTTTCAGTGTCGGCCCAACCGTCACAGGTGTATGGGACCGCCGATGAAGCGCCGGCGAGGAGCACAGTCGCAAGGATAAGCGTCAAAGACATGTCAAAGCTCTGCTGATGATGTTGATCAAAAAC
The DNA here is from genome assembly GCF_036321145.2 of Pelmatolapia mariae. NCBI lineage: Eukaryota > Metazoa > Chordata > Actinopteri > Cichliformes > Cichlidae > Pelmatolapia > Pelmatolapia mariae. Next base: position 279,332 of record NC_086227.1, read on the forward strand.
AAGCGTAACGATACAAAAGTCCCGGGATTCAACGCTTGTTTTTATAGATCTTGTTTTTTAACTCCTCCTTCTAGAAACCAAGGGGGGGTGTATTTCCACAGTATAATGTTTCCCGACCGAGGTATTGTGGACGAAAACACCTAGAATATTTGGGTGTTCGCTGAACTACTATGACCACATACACTTTTCTCAAAACATGGTTTTTGTTAACGAAAGCACCTAAAATGCAGGTATGTTTGCTCAACTAATAAACTTTCCCAACCGAGGTTTTGTGGACGAAAACACCTAGAATATATGGGTGTTCGCTCAAGTATTACACGTTCCTGACCAACGTATATTTTTATCTGATTCAAAAAAACAAACCCCTAGTGACACAGTGAGTCGAATATAGGAGTTTTTGTTTTATTATTTCAACATGCTGTCAGGATGACCGAGCGGTCTAAGGCGCCAGACTCAAGGTTAAACCAAACGGGGTATCTGGTCTCCACATGGAGACGTGGGTTCGAATCCCACTTCTGACAATAGTCTTTTTTTATGAGCAATGATGCTTTCTTTTTGTGGTTCCTCTCCTGACACTCAGTGTCTCCACGGAGTCCCGGGGTTTTTTGGTATTCACGCTTAGACTGAAAGCACGGTCCCTTTCACCAAGTATTTATTGTACAATGTGAACACAGCACACAAACACCTTATTAATACATCACACTGCAGTTAAACCCCATACCCAGCTATTCCATGATCTGAAACGCGCCGCTCAAGCAAACATGAGTAATAACATGACAAACCGTAAGCGCACAAACGAGCAGCCAGTGGATGTCGTTGCGGGGGACCTGTCGCATAGGAAAAACTGGCGAGAAGTTACGTTGGGCAAGCCGCATTTAAAAGTGGGGAACCAATTTTTCATCACGTACGATGTGACGCTTGGACTCCCGTGTGTGACGGTGATGAGCATGCATCCCCGGGCTGCCAATACCGTAAAACTGTCAACCGATATGGATACCAAGCAGCTGAATACGAAACAGCGTTTTTCTAACAAAGTAGTTGTCCCACTCAGGATATTTCTGGATTTGCTGCATGTGCATCTTACGCATAATGAAGAAAAATATCTACACCTGTACGACAATCTGATTCCTGACTGGAAAGAGCCCGTTCACAACGTGGTCTGTAATACTTGCTCAAAGATAGGGTGTTCTCACACTGTGTCCATAGATCATAGTAGCGATGCCATAGAACGCCTCTGTGTGCGTCAAGATAGTGTAGCAAATGACACCGAACACATCAGGATTCCGGAGGTAGCAGAAAAACACTTGCGGTACACTGGCGTTCCACGTGTCCGTTGTACTATAGCCAGATACCCTTGCGGTCCACTGTTTCTTGCCATCGGGAGCTGGCACATTACCATTGCTGCAGGACATAAAATACCTATGGTCAGCACAGCGCGAGATGATGATGAACAATCTGAAGCCGTGTTTCCTTTATGCCACACGGAACACCTGCCAGGGTTGGTGGCGGCTGTTCACAAGTGGTTGGAAGAGGATTACCAGCAAATGGGGTTGTTGGTTACATGCGCAGTACCCAAGAAAATTACGCTGATACCAAAACCCACGGCCTCAGAGTGTCATATGTATACAAAGTGGGCCATGGGAAAATATTGGCCCATGACAGACGAGGAGTGCATGTGGGAGACTATGTACGACAGTGAGATCTTGCCCGTAGAAGAAGAGTACGGTAGATGTCGACATGTTATGGTCCGGTGTCCCCACCATTGGACATACTACTATCACACACCAGCAATGCTCATAAGAGCGCGGATGTGCGATCGCAAACGCACGTCTGTTGTACATGAACGCGAGCACAACATACCCATATCCATCAAACTGGAGCGTCCTAATGTTCAGCAATACCCAGTGACCGAACCCGCAAGGGCCCTGACCGAAATAGCGCAACACCACGCGGACCCGGGACACGAACGTAGCGTCGCGCACGTTGCAACGCAGCACGAGATACGCAGACCCATCAAACTGGAGCGGCCTGATGTTGATCAGTACCCCGTAGCGATTACGAGGCCGAAAATGAAAATCTGGCAACACGTGGAGTTAGGCAAACCGGACTGGGATGTGGGAAATGCGTTCACTGTACGTTACGATAGCAGTAGCGGCCTGCCTTGTGTGACGTTCGACGGTAACCATCAGACGCTTCGATCTGGACAGAGGTGTACGGTCCTTTGTGATAACAACTCTGAGATGATCTATACCAAGAGTATTACGTTGCCCTTGAGGATTTTTTTAGATCTAGTGCACATGCTTCTCACACACAACAACAGAAAGTATGAGAGTCATTACAAAGACTATTTTCCATTTCACGACGACCCTGCTCATCTGATTGAGGATTTGCCTTCAACGTGCGAGGATGCGGGATGTTACCATTCGTTTTCACATAGGGGCGATGATGATGATGATGATGATGATGATGATGATGATGATGATGATGATGATGTTTTTCATAATCCTGTTACTTTAGCGATACCAGAAGTACACGATAAACATTTGCTACTAAACGGCATTGTAGGACCCATAGATTGTAGTATAGTCAGACAGCCCAGAGGTCCAGTTTTCATTAGCACCAGTGGCTGGAAGCTGAAAAGTAATGGTGAGAAGAAAGACATGATGCCGTCAGACTCACACGGAACACCTACCAGGGCTGGTGGCCGCTGTTCACAAGTGGTTGGAAAAAGACTATCGCATTCTAGGCCTTTCGGTTACATGTCGCGTGCCGAGCGAGATATTGCTCATACCCACGCCCTCGTCTGAGGGGTATACCCCAAGAGACGTGGAAATGTACTGGCCCCCGCTCTCCGGTTGTAAGCAACGGTGTATGTGGGAAACCTCCTACGAGCACCGTCCGCTGTCCGTGGAACTGCTGTACGGTGTATTCCGAGAACCAATGCTGGTTTGTCCCTATAGTAAGAGACACTGGCACAACAAAGGCAAAGCGTCAAAAAAAATGAGATGAGGACACGTTATATCCAGTCGTTAGGCGTGTACACCAGATATGTGTCATTCTCACTTTATTGCACGTCACCTAACCGTCTGTACCACGCGTCTGCTTGTCATCAATGATTGTTATACTCTTGATTTGACTGAAATGAAATTTACATGTAGTACTCTTTTATCTCATGTGCAAAATAAACATGCTTTATCAAACCGGTGTCGCTTTCTTCCGTGTATCACGCAGACAGAGTGTTCTGTGTTGGTTATATGAGATACAACAAGCATCACTCACATCATGAGATCGTGACAGTAGTCCCGGAACACATACACATGTATTTGTATAAAGCAAGTAAACATTCAACCATATGTATTTTTTGAGCCATCTTTACAATAGGAAAAATTATAACATTTCCATATCACAAACACGCGACACAGTGTTTTATTTTTAAAGAAAAAGCCATGGGTACCCGAAGACAATGTACGACACCTTTATTATTAATGCGAACCAAACATACGAACATGTACAAAAATGAATGTGAAATGGAAGGTATGTATTGTTCTGTGGAAATAGAAAGACCACACAGAAAACATTTTTTACATATACACATAACAATATCCGTATTTCCCTCATATTATAGCGGCTACCGTTTGTCAGCACGGGAGTGTCTCGTACTGTAGGGACACTTGAGCATTTTCAGGCGACAGAGATCGTAAATCGGTTCTACAGACAACGGGGTGTTGTTATACGTGGTCTGCCACATCCCACTTAAGCTATAACCGGAGAGTTGAGGCCAATGCTTGTCCAAATTTGAGGGAGTGTAACGGTAGCTCTTCTTGTCCTTTGTCAATGTGGTGGGCTTAGGTACGAGCACTACTTGACTGGGAACGTGGCATGTCACGGATAGGCCTAGGGTGCGGTAATCACAATCCAGCCACTTGTGAAATGCGACCGCAAACCCCGCCAGGTGCTCGGTGTGACATAAAGCGAACACGTGCTCGATGTCATCGAACTCTGCCGGCATCATGACAGACTTCTCATCATCCTTTGTCCCCAGCCAGCCAGAGGTCGTGAGAAAAACAGGACCTCTGGGCTGTCTGTTCATACTACAACATACAGAGCCTGTGAGCCCGGTCATTAGTGAATGACGGTCGCTCGGCTGTGGTACTGTGATTGTACACCGAGGACGATTTTTGTTGCAATCATCATCATCATCATCATCATCATCATCATCATCATCATCATCATCCTCGACAGCATCAGGATCAATCTCATCCCCAGCGTCAAATAAATATTCATGGTGACATCCACTATCTGGACAGCTTGCAGGCAACCCCTTCATAACATTCAAAGGCTGTTCGGCGCACGGCATATAATTGTAGTAATCGGACTCACACTTTGTGTCGTGTGTGAGAAGCGTGGTCAGTAAATCCAGGAATATCTTCACGGGCACGGTGACACTTTCGTTATAAGCGGGACACGTGTAACCACCTTCATAGAGGTGAATAGACAGTCCCTTTTTAAGTATGGGACGTACAGTCTCGAATATCAAAGAACGGGGACCTCGAGTCTGGTCATAACGAACAGTGAAGGCGTTTCCAACATCCCAGTCCGGATCACCTAAGGCTACGTGCTGCCATTTCGCTCCGGAGGAACCGGCAGCATTGGCAATGGGGTACTGCTCGACGTCGGGACGGTCCAACTTGATGGGTATGAGGATCTCGTGTTGCATTCCAGTGTGCACAACGCTGCTTGCAGAGGCCACGTGTTGATCCTCCAATGTAACGGGTCTGGGTTCAGGTCGATAACGCGCAGGGGGGATCTGGATCTCGGCATCGGGTCTGGGTTCAGGTCGATGACGCGCAGGGGGGGCCTGGATGTCGCCGTCTAAAGTCATCGGATAGTACCTATCAGAAAGACCCGGAGTCTGATGTAAGTGGTTCTCCGTAAGGCTTGGATTCTGTGCTCGCTGCTGCTCCATCTCATATTCGCGGTCTCTAGCTAATGTTTTTTGGTGAGTCATGCTAGCAGGACACTCGAGCATAGTCCCTCGAAAAACACGCCCGTAATTAGATTCTATTTTGAGCTGTTCGTTGCCGTAGGTAGTAATCCACATGTCGGTCACGTAACATGTGCTTGGCCATATATTGTATGTCTGTGGTAAGTTATATTTGTAATTATACTTAGATAACGGCTTGGGTATCAGCTTCATCTTGTCGTACACCGCACATGTGATCATCAAGCCCATCGATTGGTAATCTTCTTGTAGCCAGCGGTGAATCACGGCCACCAGACCGGGTAGGTGCTCGCTGTGGCATAAGGGAAACACCAATTCCACGTCATCGGGTACGTCGAGCATGCGCATTACAAAGCCATCGCGGCTCAGAATAGACCATCCTTTCATTGCGAGAAACAGCGGACCGCACGGGTATCTGGCCATAGTACAAGACACAGTTGGAATACCCGGGTAGACCAGGTGTTCGGATGCCACTTCTGGGATCCTGCTGCAGCCATTGTCATTCCCTAGGGTATGCTGAGGCACACTGAGACGGGTTTCAGCGTCCACGGTGCGCTCAATAGTCACAGAGTGGAAGCAACCTATCTGTTTTAGCCAACCACCTTCCTTACAACGAAATGCGTAATCCTGAGGATTCTGCCGGTTAGGCGTTTGGGTGGTGTACGCGTGCAGATATTTCTCGTCATTGTGCGTCAGGTGCACATGAAGCAGATCCAGAAAGATCCTGAGCGGAACAGTCAACGATCGGGACAACTGCTGCTCACAACCGTTTGAGGTCTCCAGGTCGATACGAGTGCCGTGCTCCCAAGGTGGAGGGATACTCGTCAGGGTAACGTACGGCAGTCCACAGTTAACGCCGTATGTCATGGAAAACTGGTGTCCTATATTTGTGGTTACTCCCAACCTGACTTCTTGCCACAGTTTTCTGCACACCGGTGACAGAACAGCCATAGGCCGCTCATTTGGCCGCTTACGCCTTGCAATGTCCATGGTGGGTTTGGTGTTATGTTCAAATTTCTGTTAAGTCTACCAGAGTGTCATTGTATTTTGCGGTATGCGCGAAATATTAATACCGTGAGTATTTCGAAAGATGATATAATATAAATGACAGTGTGTTCGCCCATCATGTATATATATAGTCATATACACGTCGGAGACATTTTTGTTTATACGCCGGTCGGAGACAAATAATCCTCATAGGTACGCGGGTTCAGCCCAAGGCACAATTATGCACAGAAATAAATTGTCATCAGTAGCTACACCCGATTCGTTTCTTTGTGGGAGCATGTAGAGATATTAACGGCTATCCTGCAGGAAGTACTTGTTATATACTCTGCTGACATGGCATCACCGGTCATGGTAATAATTGTTACGGTGATGGTCTTGGGAACAATCAGCTTTTGCCAAGAGCTGACGCACCTAAGATTTGGCGATACGGTCCGGTTGGTCCCCCACAAGCTTTCTGAGCGGGTGTACAGCGTGGTCTGGAAATACAACAAGAATCTGCTTGCCGAATGGGTGGAAGGTTCTATTCCGCTCACCTATTACAATAAATTCCGAGGGCGAACAATGTTGAATACGGAGACAGGAACTTTGGTATTCCAGAATGGGACTCTATCAGACACCGGACTGTATTCCGTGGAACTCAACAATCAAGTGCAAGACATGAAATATTGGATTTCTATAATCGAGAATGTGCCCAAACCCACGGCGCGCGTCACTCCGGTATTGTGTAACTTAACCTTAGCGAACTGTACGGTAGTGTGCGAAGGAGACGTGAGCAAAGCCGATCCTGTCGAGTACCTTTGGACATTGGACGATGGAGAGTGGAGGCACGGGGACCGTGAGATGGAGATTTCAAATAAACGATACTTGTGGAATGTGAAAAACATTACGTGTAGAATGAGAAATCCTGTGAGTGAGAGAGACAGTGATTCTGTCAGCAACCCGTTTTACCAGGAGACCGGTATGGGATTATATGTAGCATTGGGCATTGCAATAGGCTTAGTAGCACTGCTTGCACCGGTGTTGACATCTATGTGTTTGCGGTGTCAAAAAACAAAACCTTCTGTGTCGATGTTATGATACGTAACTTCACATAGGCCTTGTAAGTACTCAACACATTGTTACCATCAAGCGCAATGACTGTTGTGTCGACAAAAATAAAGCGCAAGTACAAAGTTGTTTGCGTGTCATGTTTTTATTTTTCAAAAACAATGTTAATCATTCATATACACATGCGCTACATGGAATTCTTGAGCATTGTTGTGATCAAGCTGGAACCCCCAGGTTCACATCACTATAATGAGCCATCCACGGAATAAGCTCCTGGTGGTACCCAGGTATTATCATTAGAATGAGCCATCCACGGAAGAAGCTGAAGGTATATAAGTGTGTGATTGGCTTTGTAGAGAGGATCGCTTGTTGTGTGCATGTTGCGATCAGGATTTGTGTGCAGATCGACACTGATACTCAACCCCATCTTCCTGAAGATAGGTATAGCAGAATACGCTATGAATATCATAGTGTTCGTTCCCTGCGCAATACAGGCCTTCCATGGCTTCCCCCGACGCTCTGCGATCCAATCTGCGATGCCATAAGCATTTCCATGTAACACATACTGGATAATAGCATTCGGGTCCATACGGAAGACAGCAGCGTGGTCCTCGATGGTTCTTCGTAGCTGTGGGGTCAGGCTAGACATGTCAAAGTAATCGTGTGTGAACAGATTGTCCAATTCAGGCCACGAACACATACCGCGCTTTGCGTAAACCGCGGGTACCTTGTTTGCAGTGAACACAATGTCCATGTCAGCGTACATAATCGCGTTCCCATTGTTGTTTAAAAGTAAATTGACATAGTCCTCTTTACCCTCTGTCCGAGCTTTGCTCAAAAGCTCTTCTATTACCTGATGAGCATGATAGATCACAGCTATGCGCAAATATTCCAAGAGATTTAAATTAACTGTGTAGTAATCTTTGTAGCTATTAGGAGGTATAATGTGAGACATGTCTTCCAAGCACAACATGACAATGTTGCTATCCTGTTCGAAGTGAGATTTCATTTTATTTTCTTCACTAAGGGGTAGGTTTCGGCGAGAATATACGATCATCACAGGAATTCCTTGTAATTTCAACTCGGCGGATTGCTTTTTCAGTTTGGATACGTAATCCAAATATATTCCGTTCAATGGCCTAGTACCATCCGGGATTCCTGCGTTTTGCATTGCGACCCATGTGTGGAACACGAGATTTGCAGTCAATTCTTTATAGGTATTGTCCAAGCGAAATCCTGGAAAAGTACGATGAAGAAATTGCCGAACCTCTTCAAAGTAGGAACTCTGCGAACCGCCCATCGTAACGTAAAAAAATAAAAAGTGTTCTGCGTTGACAGGCTTATAGCACTTACTATTCGGTCATTCGGTGTCATTAATAAGATGAAGTAGTTATTTTAGGTGTATGGATTACAATTTATTTAATGTCACATGCACGTAAGTGTGCAACCCATTGTATTTACTGTTGCGCAACTATTGCTAACACATGCAGAAACGTAGTCGGTGATCATGGCAGACTGTGTCATCGAGAGCGTGACATACAATGAGGATTTTGATCGGTTCACTCCGTTGGACACTGCCGCTAAGCAGTGCATATGCGATACACTTAAGATCGAATACATTTCCGATGACAACGACGTAAGGGATCCCATCGCTGTACCGCTCGGTCCACCTTGTAAAATAACAACGGTGAAAGGTGACGGGAATTGTTTTTTCCGGGCTATCAGCAAAGCTGTATCCAACACAGAAAAGAACCATGTAAAGATCCGAACTAGTCTTGCATCATACATGCAAAGGCTAAACGTACGCGAGGCTCTATTCGAACATATCAGTCGTGTGGGTTCGTGGGTCAGCGAGCTAGAGATACAAGCGATGGCGGCCATGTTACAACTGAGAATATACACGTACTTCCTTGGTAAATGGATATGTACTCATTACAAGCCAACCTGGGATCGAAGTATATATCTCATCAACGAGCGCGAACACTATGATTTGGTGAAGTGCGTTAAATCTCAGGATGGCGATTGTAACGTATGCGATCAAGGAACCACTGAGCCTTTACGTTACGACTCTCGCATTCCAATGGCATGTTTTCACGACGGGCGCCGAGCATTGGGTCGAGGCTCCGTCCGCGAAGAACATCACGGTTTTGATACTTTATCTGACGACGAAGATTTTGACCACGAGCCCATGGAGTCAGCGCAAGAAGAGCCGTTAACACCCTGTGCGGTACTTTTGAAAACATGGGATCAATTCATAGAATATCTAGGTGGTTGCTGGTGGGGCACCCTTAGTTTTTCTACAATCCTACACCACATGAATATCTCTGTCAACGGAGCAATTATTATCTCCGGTCCTACGTCAATTGATCCCGGAATTATGTGCTCCGTGTTTATACGAGCTCATCCGTGTGTCATCACCCACAACATCATCCTGTGCGGTTGCAAATACAAATGTCCCACGGTGACAGACAAAAGTTTTTCTTCTCTTATATCTTGCGTGGCACACGTTGTGTCAACCGTGAAAAGGCCAATAATACTGAGCCCTGTGCGCCTATATGATGCGTGCCCTCTCACCTTTTTTGAAGCGGATGACGAGGGTCCTCTCGTGTTGTTTGGAGCACCATGTCGTGTCTCGTACTGCGGAGAGTTAGGGGAGGCACAACGCCTTCCCTTGCGCGCAATGGTAACAGAAATAAATGAGCTACCAGATTCGGAAAACTGGTTCAGGAGAGCGAACGAAGTCACCGGTGAGAACATCACATATGAGGACATAGAGAAATGTGTGAAGGAAAGTCAATATTCCTACACAGTTTTTTATTACAACTCAAGCAGAAACGTGCCCGGATACCTATTTGACATAGTTACAGCTGACAGGACAACGGTCGTCACATTTAGTGCACGTTTGGGCTACGTAATGATGGACGGAGATAGTCACATTACGTATCCAACCATCGGAAGTCTCAAAGTTATGTGTAGCTCTAACAACTACGTGTTTTTACACCGTGCTCATGTAGTACACAGTTGGTAACCTCCTACATCCATGCTTCAAGGCTGAAGCTGCAAGTTCAATGAGGTGTTATTTTGATTACGACATGTATTGTACTTTGTATTGTGTTGTGACAGTAATTTCAGTTGTGGTATCAATAAAAATACAATGAAACAGTTATTTGATTTGAGTTTTTATTTCAATCTCCACACATAACAAATGGTGCAATGTGTAAAGCATAAAAAACAATTCGTGTATCAGGGTATAATTGTTCTGTATTATATATAAATACAAACTCTGGCAATCTTTTCATGTTGTCAACAGTACAACGTAGAGGGCCTCCTGAAAAAATAAGTGCGCCACATATCTAAGTCCATTTTATCAATTATGGCGAACGGCAACGGTATGCGTCTCAACATCACCTGTGGGGTGAGCTGCACACTGGTAACCAGATTACAGGGAGGTGAGTCTTCTTCGCCGTCTAGGCTCGAGCGATGCTGAGAACACAGTCCCTGGTATATGTTGTAAACGGTGGATCCGTATATTGTTGTAATGCCCAAAGACCCTGTCACTAGGCCGATGTTATTGCAAGAGCTTTCCAACAGCACCTTGACGGTGGGCATCTTAGTGTCCACCACAACAAAACTGTCAGCGTATTCGCTCAATGCTTGGTACAGAGAGGTCAGTTGTTTTACAGATGAATAAGGTATCCCGATCGCATCTCGCTGTTGGTCGGCGTACGGTATACAATCGAAGGAGTATAACTCATCTGCCTCGGTATGCGCATCATTTGGCCCCATCAGAACATCCAGCTTGTCAGCATATGCGCATCGTATCAAAGCCATGATATCACATAAAGCGTGATACGCGCGATCAACCGAAGTGCCGCTCAAGGGCGTGCATACGTGTCCGTCTGCGCACAAGGGAAACACTAGAAATGAATCAGATACATCAGAGCCTTTCTGTTGAATGCGGACTACACGTCGTTGCCCGCACATGTTACAATGTACCGTGAACTCAGGAACTTTAGATGTCATCAAGACATCCAACGCTCCTCTGGCTTTATCTGCGACCCATAGGCTTCGTGACATCATGAATCCCAAGACGTTTAAAGCGCCCTGTTTGTTTTCTTCTGCATATATAGGCATGGTGCGATGGAACGGTTCGTTCTCTAGTCCGGCTATATTGACACGTAATTCGTCACAGTGGTCTTTATATGACACTGAGTTGCCAGTCAAGCCAAGGTCCACAGACCACTTCGATGAGAGTTTGGTGGGGTCGTGAGTTATTACCCTGGTCATGTTTCCGTTTAACAGCGCAAATTTTACAGGCACCTTGTCCCAAGTTTCTTGCCTGTATGCGGTAAGGGTCATAGAGTCAATGGAGAACAGCGCACTGTGTCCATCTCGTTGTATCAAGTCCGATAGGTCGACGCTGAATACCACCGGGCGGCTGGTGTCTGTGGTGGGTTTCATCGCGTGAGAGAAAGTGTAATCGCTGTGACTGAAAGCCATTGTGATGTTGCTGCTTCTCTGCTTCAACTTTAGTTGTGTAGAACCTAACATCACAAACGAGATCGTATATAATACGTTTCATGATGATGATGATGATGATGATGATGATGATGATGATTGTTTTTCCGAGAGCAAAGGGCGTTCGTTTACACAGCAACCGATTCTACGGGTTTTATCTTGTCCATATACATGAGAGAAGACACTGTCCAAGGGTATATTGTTTGCAAAAAGATCCCTGTAGAAATTTTTACAACCCGTACAGTGGTACGAAACCTGCTTCTTGTCACACGGCACACCCGGTCGCTTGTCTTCTTCCGCAAGTGGTGTCACAGTCAACCATTCAAGCTTTTTGAATTGATCTATCCACATGGACATGGCCGTTTCGTCGGCCATCGAGTAGGGCATAATGCAAAGTGTGTTGCTTGGACATAACGTGTGGACAGAACTTTGGAATGCGCTAGGATTATGTATCTGTAACACGAGTGTGGTTTGGTATATGATACCAGCGAGGTCTACGAGGGGTTTTTCGTACAATTCATTTTTAGAGACATACAGTTGACCTTGTGAGGATGAAAGTCCTGCTGTGTTGAGCATGGTGACTGGTAGCGATATTGCTATTTTGTCATCATTGTGAGGCGGCTCGCACGTGGTGGAAATTGCACCTTGTTGAATTAACGCGGAGAGAGATTCTCCTAGCATGCGACACATGTCACCGTAGACATCACCCGCGCGAAGTCCAATGTCATCAAGCAGTACTCTTTTACACGCTAAGAGTTTTTCACCAGCGAGTCGGCTCAGTCTTTCCCGATTTGACATGATCGCGTCCATTTCTTGCTCACCGCACGCTGGGATCATGTGTTCGGGACAAGTGTTCATGATACAGTTGAAGGCAGCGTTGGCCCTTTTCAAACGGTCTTTGACACAACGAATAGACGCAAGCAATTGGTTCTTACAGTCCTCGTACACCGCCCGGGTTGCAAAATTATCGCTATACATGTAGCGGGGCAGACAGAAGTCTATTATGCAATGCGCAATGAGTTTAGCAGAACGATTGACCAAAGATCGATCTGCAGAGTGAGACACTGTGACTCTTGACTTTGCGTAACATTTGTTTCCAGGCTGATAAGGATGGTCAATCAGATACCCTTGAGCCCCATCACTGTTGTGCTGTACGGATAGAGAGTTCGGTTCATCGCACTGTTCTATATCATTCTGGCTCTCGGGCAAAGTAGAGTCAGGGGGATCAGGACTGGTTTCACACAATAATGAACCTCCGAACATGGCCGTTAAACAGCCCGATGTGGCCTGTAAAGCCAACGGGTATCTGTAAAAAGTCGCCTCGCAGGGGTTGCATTTGTAGAACTCGTAACATTCCACGGGTTTCACGGAAAGGCCAGTGATCCGTTGTAACCAAGTCTTAGTGAGCTCCACGTAGGTTGTTTTCACGTTCGCGTTTCCTACTTTGAGACGAGCTAGCGTCTGTTGGCTAAAGTGTTTGTTTTTTGCTGATTTTATCAGGGTGCTCCAAGGAAACAACCCTAACCCCATTTTAGACGCGATTATTTCGGAGGCTTTGGTAGCGAGCAGGTCCCTGAGGACACTGTCCTTTTTAGAAAACATGTGGTTCATACAGTAAATCCCTTCTTTGTACAAACGTAAACAATACACGGGTCTAGCATCCGTGCTACGAAGGTCTTGTAACTTGACCAAAACCGCAGTCTGATTACTCGGCAACTCCACGGTAATGACCGATATGACTCTGTGTGGAACTAGAAAGTCATCTACTTGATCGAGCTCGGTCCATCTGCTTGACTCGTTGAACTCAGGGTCTTTCTTCATGTACAGTATTTCATCTCCGGGTTCAAGCCGATGCCACGGCGCTGTAGAGAAGCACGTAGCGCGATCGTTTTCCAACCTGATGCAATCTCCCTTCATCACGCAGGATATGAATGTGTCCGTTACAGCCGAGTCACATGGGGATCTCATGCTCTTGAAGGCTGCCAGTCCTCTGACCTTAATCGAAATCGAGGAAAGTTGGTCGCTCGTCTCGTCCACCGTGTGTGTCAGGGCCATGTACGTCTTCTTGGCAACGTGACAATATATCGAGCAACTGTTTTCATATTCCAGTTTCACCCGTCTGTCTTTCACAAACGCTTCGGTCACAGGAACACGAGTTGTCGCTCCAGGGACAGGTGCTAGGTACACAGGATAACCGTCTTTGGTGAGAGCCCCTTCAGGATCACGGATGAGCTTTCGACACTTGTTATTGCGACCGATCACGTACATTCTCCGTAGCACGTCTTCTACTAGAGCCACATGCACATAGTTCAGAAAATCGGGCACCTGCTCTCCCGCGCGCTTCACCTTTGAACGCATTGCTTCCTGAGCCCTGTAGGCAAATTGGCGTAGCGCTGCTTGTTCTTGTTGCGCAGTCATCTGTCTGTCCCGGACGGTGTCCGGGACATCTTGTTCAACAGCTTCACCGGGACCGTAGCCCACCGCTACCATGACGCTGTCCGTGTCGCCGTATACCACAGGACATTTGTATTGATAAAAGTCAGACACGCATTTGTTTACCACCGCAATCTGTTGCCTGCCGTGTCCAGATATGAGCGGCCCGCAAGGGTGTGGCGCGGTACCGTAGAACGAGTTGGCCATTACTTTACATTCTCCTTCTTGCAACTTGTAATAAATTCGCTCCGCGTCGCTATGCGTCGGATCCTTGAGCTTTGTTTTGAAGCCTGTACGTTGATTCAGGTAATACTCCACCGACGAGGCGAACACACCAGGTGCCCGTGCGTACGAGCCTGTAGTCTCGTCGTACTTGAGAATCAAGGACGCGTATTCGAAGCCTTCAGCTTCCCAGCTGTAGCAAATCCACCCCGATAAGTCGTGAGGGAAATCGGCCGGGGGCCAGGGCACAGTAGTTTCCGGTGATATGTTGAGCGCACACATGATGGAAGGGTACATTCCGGAAAAATCAAAGGACAACTCCAACCCCATACCCGGACCCGAGTAATGTAATCCAGTCAGAGGCTCGCACACCGCGCCTCCTTTCCAGGCCTCACCGTGTCCTTCTGACATCTGTGATTTGGGGTCCCATCTCTGTCGATCGGGTTCCTTCGAGCCAACAGGCCCAGCTTTCACTCTGAGAGTGTCGAGCGTAAACTTCAATTGCGGCAGTTGCACCGAATGGATGCTCTGCACAAATCCGCTGAACATGTCCCCTCTGCCGTGAACTACCACGTCTACGTTGAGCGTGGTCCTGCATCGGTGAAACAGAGCGGAGACAGGGTTCAGCACCTTTGCGAGTCTGCAGCACAACAGGGAATCTACCAAGTTATACACAAGCACCGCAAACAAGTTTTTACCTCCCATGCTTATCATACCGTCCATTTTGTCATAACTGACATCCGCGGCTTTGTACAACTTCCTTGGATCTTTGCGGGGTTTCTTGTGTATTTTCCTGACTTTCTCGACGACATATGGAGCCACGTCATTCAGTTTCATGCTGGTGCAGGCGTATTTGATGTCCCTGGTGCCAGCCATTCTGTACAGGTCGATCACGTTCATGCCACAGCTGTTCATTTTGAAGTGACCAAGTTTGGCTTTGTCTTTGTTGAACTTGTCTACGTGTGTTGCTATCTGCATCATTTTGTATTCCGTCAGGGCACCGCTTGAAAGTACAACGCTTATATTTGAGAGCAGTTCTTTGTACATCTCCAAAAAGCGTACATTTTCAAACTGAAACAACGGCTCTGCGTCTACACCGAACTCTCTAGCTACAAACAATCCGGTCCACATGCGCTTAAGTTTCTCACATCTCTTTGCGGTCTCCGGGTCCAGGGATTTCAGGTAACTGGGGTCCGCGTAAAAATGCACGCGTTGGTTCAGCACGCGCATGTCGAACTCTGCGTTGTACACGTACAACAGTTCAACGTCATGGGATCGTAGAAGAAATATAGTTCTCTCCAGCAAAGCGAGCTCACCTGAGCACGCGTGAAACACCACGCGGTTCACGTCGTCTATACCGGCAGCTTTGGCGATTTCTAGATCGGGTTCGGGGTAAGGTTGTCTAACCGCTTTATTTTTGTTGTAGACAACAAACAGTTTTTTCCTATGACCTGTTATGGGCTTAGGCTTGTGTGAGTTCATAACAACTATGGAAACGCACGTTATCTCATGCTGCTGCCCCGGCATGTCCGAGGGCAGACTGGGGATGGACACTCGTTTGATGTGCTTGGGAAACTGCTTCTGTTGCTCCTTCAGAATCGACATCATTTTATTACGACACGTGGTCATATCGGCCACCGTGGCTTCTGTGCAATGTGGGAACCTGTATGCGAAAGAATCCAACCTAACCGCGGGGTCCCTGAGCCTCGCATCGAACACGGTTTCGATGTCCAGGCATGCCGCTTTGTAAAAGTGGTCCACGTGAGCGAGGTCAAACGAGCGAGCTTCTGCATCGGACACGTCGTGGTCGTAGACCAGGTCCGATGGGGACACGGTGCCGTTAAGTTTGTCCGTGGGAATGAAATACATCCGTCCAAACATGATGTTCGAACACAGTGCCGGAGTGTTGCCATCTCTGGTTAAGTAGTAGCCCTTCTCTGAACAGAAATCTCCGAACGTCAATGCTCCCCGTACATTTTTCATGTAACACGATGCCTTGGATATGGATGTCAAAGGAAAAATAGCCGCCGTGACTTTCCTCCTTATATCTTCGTGTAGAACCGTTGTCACGACCGGTTCCGCAGCGAAATGCCTGCCCCATGCTATTTTCACTGTGTACCAATTTTCTTTTTCAGTGGCAAGTATGTCAAGGTCGTAACCCACCACAGGCGTTATACCGGAGACCTGCAGGGTCACCGTGGTGTAGGCAGGATATGTTGCGCATCTGGAGCGAATCACCAGTCCCCGGCAAAGCAAGGATTCTTTGTGATAAAAGATCGATTTGAATAGCACTCCAACTAGTGTGGGTTCGCGATCTACATCCACACTTCGGAGCTGAGGATATATGTCAGGGAAGTGTTCCACAAATGGCAGGGGTTTATCCATGTTGTATCAACACATCAGCCGTGATGGAAAAGGGACATGTGTAGGTCATCCACACGCAGGTGTTGTTTTTTTTAAAAAAATTGCAATTTGCACAACAAAACATACAATGTAAATCAATTCAATCGCTCTGTAATGTTAGTTGTAATTGTGACCTCCGACCGACTTATCTCCGACCGGCGTATAAACAATAAGTCTCCGACCGACGTATATCTCCGACCAGCGTATAAACAATAAGTCCCCAACCGGCGTATATCTCCGACCGGCGTATAAACAATAAGTCTCCAACCGGCGTATATCTCCGACCGACGTATACCTCCGACCGGGGTATACATGACCCTTTCCCGACCGGCGTATGTCCCCGACCTAAGTGTTTATCCTGCAACAGGTACCATTGATGATAATGATGAAACACCACGTATATACAACAACCCGATCCGTGGTGACGTTATTTACACCATGACACATTTTTGCCATTTTGATGGTGTAGCTTACACACTCTATCCTTCGATCGTCAACCCTTCCCCATCAAAAACAAACTAAACCACACACAATGGCAAACGAACCTGCCAAAATCGTACTTAGTAATGGACAATGTAGCTTGCCCAATATCGATAGAGACACCGCAGTTTTTGACAGCATCACTGTACCCCGTAACAGGAAAGCTGTTTTCCTGGCAGTGTCCAACGATGTCATTCACGACGCTCCGTCAGACGAATTGTCCTTCTCAGCGCTATCAACCTCCGACAAAGCCACTTTCCAGCTGCTGCTTTATCTCACGTATTGTTGCAAAGGCACATTGTTTCAAGTCACGCTAGAGGATCCAGATTTTGCAACCATGTCGCCTCCCATCCGTGAGGATAACGCTCACGGTAGACTATTCTGTTTTGTTCTCAACATGGATGGAGACCATGACACTGTGAGTGCGGACACTACTACACAAACACACTTGAACTCCTCGCACCTGGGATCTACACTTGACAATTATCTGCAGGATCTACTGAACACAGACAACCTGTCCATCTTCCAAAGCAGCGGAAACTTGGACCGCGGAGAAGACGACGAGAGCGAAGTTCAAAAACAGGCGTTTAACGCGTTCATGCGGTTACAACTGGTTAGGAAGAAAGTATCCTCGTTGAACAACGCGATGGTAGTAATGAGGGACGAGAAAGGAGAATTGTCCGCTGTGTTCGATTGGCTGGACATCGTGACGGACACGTGGAACTCTAACAAATTAGACAAGAAAATAGTGAAAGAACTACAGGGCTCATTGTACACTCCGGTTTGTCAGTCACGGAAGACCGCGGTGTTATTGCCCCACAGCATAGCACACTTGAATCTGAGAACTCTGGACCGGTTTATGCGCGCAATGACGGACATTCGCACCCACGGCGAAGGCGTAGCGTTATTCAGATCCATCGTAGATAGCTTAGGACCAAACCGCTGGTTAGAACAAAGCGTTATGGCTACGTACAACCCGGAAGTCCCACGCGACGTCGCGTATCTAGAAAAACTCAGGGAGTTCACCTTGGATTTAGCGAGAGGTTCCCAGTCTGAAGTGAACTCGAGGGGGCTGATTGTTTTCAAATACGCTCTAGACACACTCGTAGACCCTGAGGCCCCCGACCTGTTTTGCAGGAGCATGCTTCATAAACACGTACCCGTGAACAAGACTGAGATAGAGTCCGTGTTGAAAGAAATACGCAGTAAACGAAGCACTCGTGAGCTAGCCATCATGTTAGACGGCGACAGTTGTAGTTGCAGTCGACGTGACCCCCTAGACGAAAACGCGCAGTGCAGTGGACGGTGTTACTTTGCGTATGCGTGTTATTACAATTACACCGAAAAGCATCCTTTCATCGCGAGCAAATGTGACCAAAGCTATTGTCTTGCACACTTGCACCCTCATCTGGGTAAACTGGAACGTATGAGCAAAGAACTGAAAGATGAGTATCGTGGTAGCAGGCAGTTTCAACTGATAGCAGATATGGTTTTCAGCATCTTGACCAGACGCAAGTACGGAGAACGAGACTCAATCTACATTGGGCTGAATCGATTTGCAGACGAAGCTGTAGGCAACTCCTCGTTATCTCTCGGGCACCACCTGCCAAACACCCATCAAAGGCTATACAGAAGAGTATTCGATCACAACGTAGAACACGACGGGGTGAAAGTGTACGACGCAGCCGTGGTGAAACACTTGTTCTGCGACACCATGGGAGTAACAAGACTGTTTCAAGCCTCGACCACCTTCAACTACATCATAACAAACACTGCGCCTAGATACACCGTGGAACGCATCATGCTGCTGAACATAACGGGTCCGGGGGAAGGCAAGAGTTACGCTAACAACCTTTTGGATTATCAATTTCAACGAGTAGCGGGTTGCATTGAGAGACTCACGTCGTTCACGATGATGGCGTTCAAGTACAAGCAAAATAGAACAGCGTGCGTGGTGATGATAGACGACGCGCACATAGCACACGAGAAAACCAACAAGGCTATAGACAAGGAATCTAACGTCATCCCCAACACATTCAAAAACCTTTTGGATACCAGTACTTTGGAAAGCGACGTTGTGACCAAAGACCCTATGACGGGTAAGATCGCCACGGTGAAATACAAGGCCGTGCACAATTGCGGGTTCGTGTGGAACACGAACACCATGGGTTTCATCAGCGACGCTTGGGCGGACAGGTGTCTGATAATGGAATCTGAGCATCCGAAAGAAGTCTCAACCACCCGAAGCACTACAGACATAGTCAACACGGTTAAGACGCGTAACATGGACGTGATTGCAGCGCTGTGTCTGTACAGGCAAAACCTGATACAGTCCGCTACTATGATCGCAGATTCGGAGGTCATGCAATTCAGCGTACGGTTTGACAGAGCCAGAGAAGCATGTATCGCTGCGTTCTACGGCACGCACATCGAGTGCGCGGAGATGGTGGGCCGCAGAGTTGCCTTCTGCATAAACCAGCTGGTGTTTGCAGAGGCCATGAAGCTAGCTTGTCATTTTGTCTTTGACATATGGATTCCTCCGTGGACAGAAATCCCGGAGAGGATCGACTACGCGGACACGAAGGAGTTCATGATGAAGCTGAACGAGAACAGGATGGAAGCTCTGAACAAACTGTCATTCGGACAACTGTGTTTGGAAACCAATGTTGTTTACAAATTGTGCACCGCGGCCTGCCTTCCGGACATATGTCCTCGCGCTCTAGATTCACAGGCAAGGTTTGCTTGTAGAGTGCTGGGGTACACTCTGACTCAAGTGTACAAGCAAAAACTAAAGACTTCCATCAAGAACGAAACCTTGTCGATTTCGGGGTTAGAGGAAATGGATTTCTCTACGGATCACATCGAGGACAACGTGGACACGGCTCACGAAATGATGATGTTGTGCTCTACATGTAAGGTACCCACGAGATCCACGGGGGGTCATGGCCAGCGGAAAACTCGGAAAATGTGTACGTACAGATTGTCACACAGCCAGTTACCATCACACGTAAAGAGAGGTCGGACGAAAAACAACAGGAAGGTGAGCTCTGTGATCTTATCGCTTGAGATGGTGTATGACATGTTAGCGATCTATGCTCCGGATTCTCACGCGGGATTCTGGACCCAAGTCAGCGCAGCCATGGTGGAGGCCTACGAAAAGGCCGATGACGACGAGGAAGAAGCTGGGAATGCAATGGGGCAGTATCACGAGGCTGACGCGCTAGAGCGGGAACCTCAGTGTCCTATGCTGTCGTTCACATTAGATTTCACAAACGACCCGCTGATGTCCCTAGTGCTGGAAGCCACAGCTGGCGTGAAGCCCTTGGATGAGCTAACTTTCAACAGATGTGCGCTTGGAGGCGAGACCTTTCAGTGTTCCGCACCGCTTTACTACGGAGCCGTTCTGGTTCAGGCGCTGGGTGAGAGAGCACCGCCTCTGGCTTACAACGAAAGGCACATCAAAGAATCGCGAGCGGGTCCGCACACCACATTCCACGGACCGAGGTTGACGGTGTATTCCGGAGACTATGCAGGTGTACCGGTGAAGAACATGAGT